>NC_090914.1:2925562-2965716 GCF_040956055.1 Brachionichthys hirsutus | reverse complement strand
CCTGCACTGTACGTCATGAGATGCGTGACATCGGCATTATTTAGCCTCTACCGGGTAAGATGATAACTCTGTTAGTCAAGCTTAATCCTATTGTGCAGACATAATGATGCTTTTGGTGTGAGGCGCTTTGCAAAAGGCCTGTATTCATTCTATTCATCCATGCCCTGCAGGATATGATCCGCTGATAATGATGCACTGTGGGGAATGTTTCAGCTTAATGACCCTGTGAGAGATTGCGACGTCTCCCTTAGCACATGCATAGTACTGCGGTACCGTATTTAGCATTTATTTTGGCAGTATTACCCAAAGGATGCTCTCTGGATGAGTATTTCCCACCCTGCATGCTGCATTAACACGTCCGCTGCTGCACCGACACAGAGGCGACCTGGTTACAAAGGGAAAGAAAGAGTTACAAGTAAGTTCTGTGTAGAGAAAGGCACCAGGGCACAGACATGCAGCAAAGAGAACAAGGGTATAGATGAAACACGGCGGGCTGCGCCTGTCGAGTCGGTGCTAGCACCAGCGTTTGGAGGAGACGGGAAAACGAAGCACCGTCATGTGTTCCGTTCATGCCTGCAGTGCTTTGGCCTCTGCTCTCTGTACGCACACACACACACACACACACACGCACACAGACGCAGGGCTCGCGGTTCCAGTGCAGTGGCACTGGCCTGTAGTCAGGGTGGCGACACATCACGAGCAGCTCCTCGTATTGGAGAAGCGTGTTTGCGTTGGCCCTGAATTAATAACTTTTCATTTAGTGCGGAAATGACAGGAATAGTAATTAAGGAAACGGAATGATTTTATTGGCCATGGTGTTTATATTAAGTTCCAGATGTGAAGCAGCTGCTTGTGCTGCAACCCCCCCCCCCCCCCCCCCCCACGCACACACACACACACACACACACTTATACATACATACACACATCATGTGTGTCGTCTGGAGGAGCTTTCATTTAGATCAAGATAACAGCACCAGCTAAATGTACAATATGGCTGTGTGCGTAAACAAAACACCGCCTCTGTCTGCGCATGAAGGAAACTGATGACATCATGTCCGCTTTGATTATTGGGAGTGAAACGAGAAGCCGCATGACTTCCACTCGGCATTCATAAATGTACCCCGAAATGTCACTTCGTTTATAAATAACTCGACTCTTAATTCTGGCCGGATTTGCCTGAATGGAAAAAGTGCTTAAAGGAAGTGTAAGTGTATTGAGGAGTGACTAGTCAGCATTTTTGTGTGGCCCGGGCACATGTCAGACCCACGTCGTTCTTCAGAACCCTTTAAACAGAAATGGCAGCGTTTCCTGTCACCAACCTCGTTTGACTTTTAGGTTTAGGCCAAGCCGGTCTCTGCAGAAACTTATGAAGCTGCTGTCGAGCTCCTGACAAGCACTGACAGAGGAAAGAACAGAGAATTTTCCTTGGCCATAACCGAATCTATTACATTATGTGCCTAAACTTACCATTCGGACGGGAGGAACCATCTAATAGCTCTAAGGAATCACTTTCTTAAGTGTCTCCAGGAACAGTTCTCGTTGTCAGAACTTGGAGGAACTGTTCAGCCCAGAACAAGCGAAGCCATGTGTAACCTACATGCAGGGTGAGTGGTCCAGACCAACAAGGGCACCAAGGGTACGTTGGTTGTTTGAACACAGGAGCCAATGCAATGCTGTCGGCCTCCATTGTTGTCCATATAAACAAGTTTGTAATGTTGGCGTCACAAAAACTGAATGAAACACAGACAAACATCTGTCCAATTGTTTTCACTGAATGGTGAACAGATGTGACGTTGCTATGACAACCACCAGCTATCTCCAGCCAGCTTATGTCACTTCAGCTTTCCCAAGGATAGTGTGAATTCAAAAAGATCTATGGGCGGAACAGAGAATCAGCAGAACCCTTTTGGTCTGAAAACATCTCATTGTTCATGCATATCGTGTCTTTCCTTTGTGATGTTTTTCTATTGAGCAAATATTTTACATTCTCTTTAGGGATTAATGTCAACTGATGTATGTTCTGTGTCGTACATGAACCCACAGGGTTACGAAGAAGGTCATAGGTTTGAATCCAAATTGGGGCGTATATGAAGAGTTTGCATGTTCTCCCCATGTCTGTGTGGGTTCTCTGGTTTTCTCCCATCTCCCAAAAAACACAGCTTGGGTAATTACGGTGATGTTAAATTGTCCGTTGGTGTGAGCATGAATGATTGCCTGCGGCGGCTTGTCCAAGGTGTACCCCGCTTTTGGCCCGTAGACTGCTGGGACAGACTCCAGTAGATTCCACAACCCGGATTCCGAGAGAATGGATGAATGAACACATATTCCGAGCTCAGTTATTTTATATCTTGAAATTTCAGTCAGTTCTACCCGTAGAACTCAGGAAATGTCTTTTGTTCCTGTTGTACGTCTCTGCCATTGCACCTTTAAATCAAATGCAAAGGAGATGCTATTTAGTTTCTCCCTCTTGTTCGTTTGAGCCTCATTCATTATGGAGATGTTTTCTCTTGTGCGTAGGAATAGTAGAGCATGCACATTACTGAAGCCAGTGATGTTTTGCTCTCTTATGATGTGCTCCCATCTGGTTTCCAGTGAAAATGCATCACTCCATTAACATTGCCTGTGATCTAGAGGATGCTTTAATCTAAGACTATAAACCCCATTTAATTACATCCTCTGAAAGAGCTCTATTAGTATAATGCAATCAAACAGGGAAGCACATCCATTTTGGCAAGTCAAACATGCTCAAATGGCTCTTGAAAGTGTTTACTTTCTTCTCATGATCATGGAATCGTATTTGAAGATCCTAGATTTGTTCCAAAGCTCTGATTGATACTTGGATTATTGTTTTTTTTTTTTGGCTAAACTAAAATGCATTGATAACATATATGAGGTTCAATTTCCCCTCATGGAAAAATTACCATAGTAATTTAATTTGGTGAAATTTAACAAACTATCTATGTAGCAAGAAATTATTTGTTTTTCTCAATCGGAAAATATGTTGTTGTTGTTTACAATTTGGCGCACTATCAATTAATTTTACCGATTATTTGTTTTAGCGGAAGAACCGAAGCTCTCCCGTTCACGTTTACTGGTGTCGTAATATCCGGTATGAACATTCCACTTCCTGTTTTGTCCTCTTTGCAGCAATGGCGTCTTTTAGTGAGGTTAGTGATTTCTCTATACATAACAAACGATAGAATGTCTTGATGTTGAGGATATTGTGCTCAAACCTTAAACCTGTAAGCGCGATTCTTCTTTTTGTTTTCAGGGGCTGTGTTTCTGTTTCACACTTGCAGTTTAAAATGGCGTTTTGTGCTAAGCTAACTAATATCAGCGATTGCTATTACGTTAGCTCGTGTTTCGAACACATAGTTTCTCTCTTTCTGTGTGTCGAGTTGTTAATAGAAGTTATTTTCAGGAGTCTGCTAACGCTACAGGAGCTGAAGGAGAACCAAGTGAAACTCCTGCGTCCCAAAAGAGAGAAGAACGACTCCGGAAATTTCGAGAGTTGCACTTCAAACGGGTATGTGGCGTACTTTTAGAAGATTATATTATAATAGTTTTAATGTAGTTAAGTACTAGCTCAAGACAAGGATCTTATCCGGGACCAGGTCGATTAGCTGATAGAATAGAATGGGATGGATTAATTTGCTAGCACAATAAAATGGAAATTGCAGAAACTAACTCTCGTCGCGCCTGCGTGGGTTTTCTCTGGGTTCTCCGGCTTCCTCCCACCACTAAATCCGGCTTAGTCGGTTTTAATTGTCTGCAGTGTGAGTCTTAAGTTGGTGTTTGTGTATGTGGCTCTGCAATGAAGTGGCGACTTGTCCAGGGTGGGTGTACCCCATCTCTCACCGGTAGTCAACTGCAAGATGCTGCTTTCAATTGTGCTTTTTTTTTTCAAAAAAACTCATAGATATAACTCTTTCACATTTTTTAACTGTTTGGGTTCCTATATGGATGTAAAAGAAACTCACTTAAATGTGCACGTTTTCTCTGCAGAATGAAGCACGGAAGCTCAATCATCAGGAGGTTGTGGAAGAGGATAAAAGAATCAAACTACCGTCAAACTGGGAGGCCAAAAAGGCTCGGTTGGAGTGGGAGCTTGCTGATGAGCAAAAGAAAAAGGTATTTAAGGGAAGTTCTGATTTACTCTGTAAAGATTCTCCTCTTATGGTGAATAACCGGGTCGTAACTCGGTCTTCGGTAAATGAGGACCAGATTTGCTGTTATTCCTGACACTGATAAGTGAAGATGATTCCGTTTGGCAACAAACAGTGTCATTAATTTTCTGTGTGAAATACGGAGTTTACATTTTGCCTGTAATTAAAGATCCAGCTAAAAGATCACCGTTTGGCTGCTAGTCGGCTTGTATATGCATATCGGCTCTGGTCTATGCATTAACATTTACATGCAGACATGTAGAGCTGAGCATTTCTATTTGTCTTGCAGGAATGTGCAGCCAGAGGTGAGGACTACAAGAGAGTAAAACTGCTGGAAATCACTGCTGATGACGCCGAGCGCTGGGAAAGGAAGAAAAAGAAGAAACACCCAGACACTGGCTTTGCAGGTCAGTGACGGGGGGGGGGGGTGAAAGTGTTCTTTCTTCCTTTTTATAGCCTGTGTCTGAGTTAACCTAGTTAGCTTAGCCTTCCCCCCGCTTTCATTAGCTTCTGATGACCCTGGTTAAGGCTGCGTTTTGCCTGACTTGAAGCCTGTTGCTGTTTGACAGCAGTAATATATGCAGTACATTACTGGTCACGTGTAAAGTACCCTTTGGATAGTAATTATTTCAAAATGCGCCCAGTATAATTACTGACAAACGACTTGCCGTGCCAAATAAATGTGTCTCTAATCTGTTACTGTAAACCCTCTGGGGGGGGAATTATCACCATGGGGGGGGTTGAGAGAGTCGAGAGTCGCCCCCATTAAACAAACACAGGTTCTGTGTCTGAACCTGATGCCTGCTCCCTGTTTGTTCTGGTAATTATCGCTCGGGGCTTTTTTTTTTCTCCCTCTCACACAATTGACTGCAGGTTACGCAGAGGCCCAATTCCGCCAATATCAGAGGCTCACCAAGCAGATCCGGCCAGACTTTGAGAGCTATGAGAAGCAGCGGGAGGACTGGTGAGTCGGGCCCTCTGCCCTACAGTGCTGCGTTTGTGTCTCTGAAGACATCACAAGTTCGTCAGACGTCTCCTGACCTGGGACTAGAGGATCTGCTTGTGTCGTCTGTAATGGGGCCGTGTGAATGATGCACAATGATGCGTCTGCTTTTGGGACTGTAACTGGAAAATATCTCATCAGCTAAATTAATTCTAGCAATTTGCTTGGTGTATTCATTCAAAAAAAATGCACTCATCACATGTGCACAAAGCATTTTCTATACGCTAACGCTGATGTGCCTGGGGGGGGCTAGCGTTGATGTAGCTGCACGCTCCCGAAACAACTCGAGGGTCGGGGGGAAAGTTCCGTGTGGGAAGGATTTACCGACACATTTTGCCCTGAAGCCGAATCGTTTTCACTGACCGTAATCACAACGATGAAGTAGAAGCCCATTTTGATTGGTTCCTGGGGTCATGCGTGTCTCGTCTCGATGTATTTATGATTTCTGGTGCTCCACAGTGGTGAGGACTTCCACCCCACATCCAATAGCCTGATCCACGGCACCCATGTCCCCACAAAGGAGGGCATCGACCGCATGACGGAAGACGTTGAGAAACAGTGAGTCCATTTCATCTCTCTCCGCCTGCTAGCCCGCCTCGCTGCGCAAAGGGAGGACAGATCCGCAGCTAACCGATTGCCCTTAACTTCTCCTTTTGTCAGCGCTAACAACCTAAAAGCTAAACTTCAAGTCCCCGTTTAGGCTCCTCCTACATTAATTGGTTTAGCTGAATAGGGCACAGGTTCTGTTCAGTGAGCCGACTACAAACGCGTTCTCATGCCCGGTTAGCGCCGCGCTAAGCGGGTTGGTTAAGTGGTTGTGGGTAGATAGTGTGGCCGACCACAGTTAAACAATACAGGGGGGCCGGATTGGTGGAGCCCCTCCCATTGAATAGACCGCCGTTTCAGCCGTTGGTGTCCCTTTCACCTTTGATGACCTTCGGACTAGCAGACGAGTCGTCGACAACATCCTCCCTCAGCCGCTTTTTCTTTTTCTTTTCCTTCCATGCGTCTGATTGTCAGGATCGAGAAGCGAGCCAAGTACAGCCGGCGGCGGGCCTACAACGACGACGCCGACATCGACTACATCAACGAGAGGAACGCCAAGTTCAACAAGAAGGCCGAGCGTTTCTACGGCAAATACACCGCGGAGATCAAGCAGAACTTGGAGCGAGGCACGGCCGTGTAGCCGGTCCAGTCGCCTCGGCGGACGTTTCAGTCTCGCTCCTCGTTTGAGTCGCGATGTGCATCTTCTTCTCCGTGCTCGCCGCATGCCGAGAACGGCGTTATTAAATCGTGCTATCGCGCTTGAGCTTCTTTGGGACTTTGAGTCCGTTTCCTGTAACGTTTGCGCAGCATTAGAAGCTAAACGCTGTGATCGTTCTCATTTGTATTTTAATAAAACGCTTACCAACAATTATCCGGTTAACTTTCACGTTTGTTTGTTTTTTTCCTGTTGATTTACCGTGTGTGGTCTCACGAGGGAAGACGTGTCGATCGTGAGAATCAACTTCCAGCAACTGCTAGCAAACCTCGGGGGGGGGGGGGGTGTTTAAGCAGAAGGTGAGAGCCAAACGAACGTTCTAGAACACGCACACACACACACACACACAAGAGGCCCGGGCCAACAATCGAACATATTCATCATCACCGACATCTCAGCCGAACCAGCTTTTAGCCCCAAGCAGGAACAGTCTTGTGACTGGAGAGGACACGAGAACAGGTTCCTGTGTGAGTCGAGTGTTGGTGCTTTGTGCCGTCCGCGGGGGGGGGGGGGGGGGGGGCACAGTCGTCGTCTGTGCAGGGGGGATGCGCACCGAACCGAATTAAGCTATATTTAATATGTATGAACCGCGGAATACATTCATGGGTAGACCTCAAAGGATGGTGTGCAGAGAGGTTGTTTACATTTCGGGGATGAAGAGGAGCCTTCAGATGATGTCTTTGATATCGTCTGCTCTGGAGCTGTTTGTGTCTGGATGAGGTGTTCA
Source organism: Brachionichthys hirsutus (assembly GCF_040956055.1). Classification (NCBI taxonomy): domain Eukaryota; kingdom Metazoa; phylum Chordata; class Actinopteri; order Lophiiformes; family Brachionichthyidae; genus Brachionichthys; species Brachionichthys hirsutus. The sequence continues at coordinate 2,958,557 of NC_090914.1, read as the reverse complement.
GCGTTTTTTCATTTTTTTTTCCCTCCTTATCTGATCTGCCCGAGGAAATTTGCCGGGAACTGTTTAATAAGGGACGACACTGTTGCGCCTCAGAAGGATCTGACGTCTTTGATTCTTCCAGGGCCAACTGCCGGGACTTCCTGTAAAAGAAAACAAAAATGGCTTTAATTTAAGCACAACGAATAAGAATGAGCGTCCATCTCCGTTTTCCCCCACAGAGGCAGAAGTCTGCGGGCGGCTAACTGGCTCCAATCCTTATTAAAGGAAAGCCGCAGGATAATTCAAACACGTGGCCACTCAGAAAGTCACCAGAACGACGAGCTAAACCTGCCTTTCCGCTACGCTTTGTTAGCTCTAGTATCTCCAGCGCCATTTCCAGCAGCCTCATCGCGTTATGGATTCGCATGTCTCCTGTCAGAAGTAATTGATCCTAATTACAGGCCGTTTTGCAGCAGGAGACGAGCAGTCTGGCAGATTTGTTCGCAACTACAGCACGCAGCTTCACTTCATTTTTATTACAGCACATTGTGACATGAGGCTTTATGAATATCAACTTGGAGTATCTCAAAGATTTAAATTTAACACCCCCCCCCACCCCCTCCAGACAACAGATCTTTATCTCACCTGTCAGATAAAATAGCTTTTAACCTTTGAGGTGATTTACAGTTGTTGAATGACTCCTATGTCTCTTTTCTGTTTGAGTCTCAGTAAGTGCTTTTTTTTTTTGCACCACATCAGGACCCTGGAGCTAAATGGAATTGAGACATCATTCATTTTGTACCAGCGCAAAATGTCTTCCAAGAAGCCCGATTCCACGCAGGGAGCCGTGATCTTACACAACTGCTGTTTTTCGGTTTGAGTTCAGAGCACGGGTATCAGTGGACTTTGGGAATCCTTGAATCAATTGCCATTTATATTTAAATCATTCAATAGCTTGACTCAGACGCCTGGAACCAGAAGACTGATCAACCTCATTCCTACATGAATAGTGACATCTAGTGGTCACGAGACAAATCTCACGACCTGAGACATGAAACTGCCAGAAATATCATTTATTTTTGAAATAGTATCCAGAAAATGCCAATACATGTCTGATTCTACACTTTAAAAAGAATAGAAGTATCAAAGAAACTAAAGTCAGGTGCATCAGACCTGGTGAACTTGAATTTGAAGGTTTACGGTGGACAATGTTTTGTTTCATCATATTATAGATATACTAAATCCATCCTCCAGTTTACAAGGATTCATTTGTCTGTGTCGGTTCTGTCATTCAGGTCGAGTAAATAAAAAGCAAAAACAAGTTTGGTTGAAAACATTTGACCTCTCTTCCAAGAGGCGTTTCAGCCCTAAATGACTGGTACAGAGAAAAGGACTTCAGGTTGTAATAATGCAAGCATGGAGTAAACCTTATTTATGCATTCAGCTGCTAACGTGTGCGTTGCCTGAACACACAGGAGTATATTCATGTGAAGAACACTACTCTTTCTGCATGCAAAATTAAGGTCACAATGGGAACCTCAGTTTTTTTAGGGCTAGTGAACGTTTAATTCATGAGACTAGTTATAAAACCAAACACACACAACCATCTAACCATAAAAATATCTTTATTGAACTCTTGAATTGCACAATATGCAAAAAAAAAAAGAAAAAAGGTAATCCCACCTGAATGAATTCTTCACTTCATTCCACTTAACTCTAACATCTGAAAGAAAATGCTTCGCCATAAACAACATATTTACAGTGTTCAGTGTCCTCGCCCTCCGCCACATCAGCAGAAAGTGGCGAGTGCCTGTTTGCGCCTGTGGGCGGTTCTGCCCGACTTAACGGCCACCCATTGGCCGTAAGGCTTCCTGCTGTCATAGATGTCCACTCCTGCGGTTACCTTAGCGAAAGACGGAGCCGCCACAGTCGGTCTGGCCACTGAATTCTGATGGATCATACAAGAGGAGAAAAGCGTATTTTAACAACACGCCAATACACGTCCAGCATGATGTGAACCAAAACAAAGGCACTTACATTAATGCTGAAAGAGATTTTAGGCTTTGGGGACATCCTCAGACTGGGGACGTCGTCAGGCTCCGTCTCGTGGCTCTGTTTCAGAAAGACAAGGCGAGCAGACGGAGTTAGACGCGCTCAGAATCCCGTGGTGGAACGAGCTTTGTGAAGTATAGATGAGTTACAGCCTCCATTACTGTTAACACTATAAAACACATCTACGCATTCTCATTAAGCATTAGCGTCATCAAACTGCTGCTTTCATGCACACCCCCTCCCCCGCCCCCCCTCCCCCACACTAAGCTCAAAGCCAAAACACTGGAACAGGATAGTAAAACAAGCAAAAGGAAGTCTTCTCTGTCTACAGCGGCAGAATGATGGCGGCGTCGGTTTCCCAGCCCCTCAGCACACGACCCGTGTACCAACTTATCTTTGGCATAGGGGGGAGGACTTCTTCGTCTGTTTTTAGCTCTCGACAGGAATAGTCACTATAACGCAGAGTCCACGCGCCTGCGCTCCATCAGCGAGCGGAGGTTCTGCTAAATAACGACCATTTCAACTGCAAGCATAAATACATTTGCAATGTCAAAATTCTAAATAGTCCATCGGTGTGTAAACTATGTGCACAATGTCTAAATGTGAGGCAAGCTACGTGTATTTCATTACGGGGTAGAGAAGCTAAACATTGTGAAAAGTCCAAAGGGTTTCGGTTGACCTTTCCCGCAAACACACATTGTCGTCACCAAAGTCACATGACAGCCCTTTAATCCCAGGTGCCGACGAGTGAAGGAGACCACTGTCATGTCATCTATGAAGACAGGAATAAATACAGAGAGTATGTGTGTTCCCCCAGAGTCCAAAGGTCAACATACACATACACACATAGAAATATACGAGCTAAAATGCTGGATCAAGTTGCTTTCTGGGCGCATTACCTGCGTTTTAGATCCACTGGTCAGTCTGAAATAATACCAGCCATTCCAAAATGATGAAAACATTTGTGATGTGTTCGATGTAAAGCTGAGAATCTCTCTGACACCCACCTGTGACGACGTCCACTCAGGGGATTGTCTCACCCTTGTCTCTGTCTCCGGCTCCGGCTCCAGGGACTCCCACTTGGACTCCCATTTGGGCTCCGACTGCTCCGGGAGAATTGCTTTCACGCCGTCGGGAAGTTCCATCTTCTCCATCCCGAGCGTGTCCACGGCATCGGCCTGCGCTGCCTCGAGAAGTTCTCCGTTACCTAAGGAGCACAAATCACAAGACGATGTTCCAACATTCGTAGAAGTAGATATATTTATCTACACTGCCTCTAGAGGAAGTAAAGACAGACAGAATTATTGTAGCGGCTTTTATCCGATCGGCTTACCCTCCAAACTCAACGTGACCGAGCGCTCTGAGGACCTGGACTTGGATTCGCTCCGGTTGGTTCTGGACGGGGACTGGGGGCACCTGTCCTTTACCTGGCTCTCTGTCTTCTTGTCTCTGTTCTGGGACCTGCAGTGTCTTCGCCGTGTGAACCGGCTCGGCGAAGGCGAGCGGCTGGAGGACTCCGAGCGGTCCCCACAGCGGCGGGAGCGCCTACGACCACGCCTGCGATCGCCATCGCAGCGACAGCGCGAGGAAAGCCTGTGGCAACGAGGGTGAGAGCGGGACCTGGGTTGAGAGGAGGACCTGCTGCGGGACGAAGATGTGGAAGACGGAGACCTGCGGCGTCTCCTGCGGCTGCCGCGTCCCCTGTGGCGGCGCGAGACGGACGAGTGGGTGTTCCTACCGCTGCTCCGAGATCTGGAGCGACAGTGAGACGAAGCCGGGCTGCTCTGGTCAAAGATTACACTGATGCCGTCTTTCTGGCGAGCAAGGGCCATTTCCGAGTGGGCGTCCTTAACCACCGCCATTGCTTTATTCTCTACGCCGAGCTGAAATGAGAAATATAAATCTGGATTAGTATGTTTTATCTTTTACATACATCAGTTCACCTCGAATGGCGCGTCATTAAGTTTTAAAGGAAAAAAAAGCCCCAAAACATTTCAGCCACTTAGTTTGTGCTCTCACTGCTGCCCCTAGGGGGCAGAGCAACGTTGTGCAACTGCAACGGCTGACTGGAAATTTCCACGATGACGCAAGTTAGCTTAGGGTCAGCATATGCTATCACGCGAGAGGCCTTCCAATCCAAAACCTTCCCCGGCGATTAAAAACTACTAAAGCAAAAAAACACAATAACGACGAACATAATAAAAAAATACATAGATATTGACTGGAAATATAAAGTTAAATTAACTATAAATTGCATTTCTTACCGGGCAGATTCAAGCGCGAAGCCTTTGTTCAGCTACGTCGATATACGCGACGTATGCTAAGAAAATCACCTCCGAAGACGTATGAAGAAACGAAGATTGTAGACTTCTAACGAAAGTAATCGACTTTGTTCGTCATAAAACGAATTATCTACGAAATAGAAACCGTAATATCGGACGATGCTTAGCCTCTGCCGTCGTCACTCGAATGAAACAGCGGCCGCTGGCGCATCAGCATTTCCGTGGTTTGGCTCTTAAAAGCGACGTCATCTGCGTTAGCGCCCCCTGCAGGTTTGGAGAGCAGGTCGAAATGGACCTAACATACTACTGTTCTTTATTTTCCGAAATGATCTGGCGCTTTTCAGGAATAAAAACATTCTACATGGCCCGAGTTAAGCTGTAATAACCCTCTTAATTACTAGCGATTTGATATTTTCCCAGTTTTCTTTTGCGTATTTGTCTTTCCGTTATATATTGTGGACGATGCACGTTGACGTATTCATGTTTTTTCTGTGCATTGTATTGAGTACATCTAAGTGCTGTTTAACTTGTCTTTCCAAATTTCATCCTTGATTTTATTTTTGTCGTCATTTTTGACTCTACCAGTTTTTCTCATTTTACCTACCATATTTTTGAATATTACCATATTGCCATTTCTTTTTCATATTTTATATGACTGTTTATTTAACTTCTGATCTACTGTGGTTTGATATCATTTTAATTTCAGTTTGTGTTGTCTCTTTTGCATATTGGTCTGCTCTCTATGCAGATATCTGGAAAAAAAGAAATTAATGTTTGTCAAGCGGAGTGTGAAGTGATTGATTCTTTTGTTTGATATTTTCTATCCAGATTATTTCCTATCCAGATGAGTGCAGAATGATTGGCCCCTCATTCTCCTGTGTATCCTATATGTGCTTTCATATTGTGTCTGACATCATTTGAAGACAAGTAGTATTATAACTGCATTCATTTCTGTCATAATTCTAAATCTAAGTCTCTGTGTATATATATTTAAACATTCGCTACATTGTCTTCATATTTATTCATAAACTTGCTTCTTGTCTGTGATATTCTCATATCTCTGACTGTGTTTTCTACCGTCTAATGGTCCCCCCTGAAGGATTTGACTCGCAGTGAACGCAACACTTTCGTTCAAGGCGTGTTCCACATTCATGGACTTTGGAAAGTATGTTTTTCCACGTGTGAAGTTCAATGTTGAATTTTCTCGCCTGAAAATACGCCATTTTAAACGGAAAACGAGAACATCCGAAAGTTGTTATGGTTATCCTTGCTCGGACACTTCCGCTATGTGCGGCCATGCGTTGTTGCTTCTTTCGTAATCTCGCGAGAGTTCGTTCGCGCGATCTTGCGTTAATTACGTAACAACCCGGAACTTCGCTCTCCCTTTGCTTGCTGAGCATAAAAGTTTGCAGCCCGCTGCAACTCTCCGATAGAACCGAACCGAACCGAACCGAACCAAGCGGAGAAGAGATGGACGTTTTGACCGTGTTGCCGCCCAACTTTGGCTACGCCATATTCGTTTACCTCTACAGCTGGATCATGCTCATGTATTTAGCTGTTAACGTCGGGTCTGCCAGGAATAAGTATGACGTCAAGGTAAAGCTGTTTGAAATGTGGCTTTAAGTGGAGATTATGTGAATATTTTCCGGATTTAGTTAAACGTGTGTTTCGGTATTTGCTTTGCAGTATCCCGCCATGTACAGTGACAAAGATCAGGTATTCAACTGCATCCAGAGAGCGCATCAGAACACGCTGGAGGTTTACCCGCAATGGATGCTTTTCCAGACCATTGCAGCCCTCGTCTACCCGGTAAGCACTTTTCACGTACATAACTTTGTGGCGTTTCCTCCAAAACTGAACCCCACACACGTCAGTGGGCGGGGGGCGTGCAGTCTCCGTGACCTGTGGCGTGGATCCTGCAGATAACGCCCGTAAATAGGCGATGTCAGGATGACTCAGCAATAACTATGCTTTGTGCTTTTCTTTTCCAGCCACTAAAAACTTTCTTTGTCCGTCCTTTCAGCTCTCTGCGGCTGTGCTCGGGGCGATTTGGGTGACCAGCAGGTTTTCCTATGCCTGGGGTTACTATACCGGAAGTAAGACCGATAATATGAATCAGCTTTGGGTCGGATCATTTGAAAATGTGACGGGCTATGAACTTTATCCTGCTCATTGCGAAAAAAAAAACATTGATTACGGTAACCTGGATACCTTTGGTGTACCTGAAGATCAATCATTAACGAGACTGGCCCATCAGTAGATAAAATACCATTGCAGAGGCCTTTAGTTCAGTCTAACCTTATCAACAAAACGTATAAATAAAATCTCTGCACCGCCAAAGTCAATCCATCTGGTGTATCGGGCACTAACCGCAGGGCCAATCCAATAAATCTGTTGCTGCTTTTTTTTTTTGTCCAAGGCTGCTTGGAGGATATTTGTTGTGTGTAAATAAAAAGAATAAGGAGTTCACTTATTCCATATTAGTTAACCATTCCCAAACATGCTACCTGAGAGGAACATATTCATGATGGCAAAAAGGTTTTTTAATTTTAAATGACCATTAAAAAAATCTTAATAATGAACTGTAGCTATAATCTAATGATACATTATTTCAAGTGTAAACTGTTAATAATGTTAATAATATGATTACATAGCCAATAATATATGCAAGATTCTATAGTAGGTCAGGCCTGGTTTTAAAAGGCAAAACATCAGACTTTCAAAATAGAACTCAAACCTCCCCTCGCAAATAAATCCTTTGTTCATTTTATGTATTGCAGTTACCGTATTTTGTTTTGAAATAATTCCCCTGTGGTGGACTTTTCTTCATCCTGTTTCTTGTCTTGTTCCAGACCCAGCCAAGAGGATGAATGGTGCCTATGGCTACATTGGATACTTCGGCGTCATCATCCTCTCCATATCTGTTGCCTTGCAGTTGCTTGGAGTCTTCTAAGAGAAATGTTGTCGTCGTTTATAACCACTTGCGTAATTCTTTTCAAATGTACCCATGTTGTGTAAAAGCCCGACTTGGGACTAGTGCTGTAAATTAGTATTTTCTATGATACTTGCACTGAACAAATGTATCCGTATAAAGTAATACCTCATCATACGAGAGTCCCGAAATATGAGCCGGCCTGGAAGCAATATTTTGCTTTGCGCTGCAGGTATAAATTTGAGATACGAGCACGCTTCACTCGTTCAGTAATTTTTGCTGCATTTGTGAACGTTCTTCATAATAAGTGATGGGTCTGAAGAAAGCAAGGGTTAAGGATTATCTCCTTAGGGTCAGTGAGAAAAATAAATGCATGATGGCGATGGAATGGGAGCATGAGATTATCGATCAACGTGACCGTGGTGTTGGCGTGAGGGATCTGGCACAACTCTCCCTCCTCTGCGCTGCACACTAGCCGCTATCGTCTGTCCCGAAGATAAAGCCCATAAAATATTTTGTACGACAAAATCACTTTGTGTGTATGTCCATATAGCAATAATAATAAAAATCCATTAATAGTCAATTTTAACGTTTTTAGATGGGGAAAAAATGGATTTGGTGAGTTACGAGCTCGGTCCAGGAACGAATTGTATGTCAGGGTATTACTGTATCTGTCCCTAATCAATTCAATCATAAATGTTAACGTCAATAAAGTGGATACTGGCCGAAGCTGCAGACACAGATATGTTCTCAAGGGTACTCTGTTCATAGTTCGTTACAGTTTGTGAATACCAAAAGAATCAGCCGGAGGCATGGGGGCCCATCTGACTCACACATGATGCCTGAGACAAGAATTAGTCATCGGACCAAGCAGGAACTGGCTTAAAAACAGGCACTTTTATCAAATCTCATATCCCAATAATCTGTTGATTGGTTTGGAAAGTTTCGTCCAACCTTTCATTAATTCAATAAACAAAATCTATCGTAGTTAACCGAGTTTATTGTTTTGTTTTGAAACCAGTGAGAACGGCTGTAACCTTAATTCTGAGCAGTTCTGCTTCTACGTCTGCCAGCATGGCTGATCATGTTGCTGTGATTGAGGTCTAAGGTTTTATTCTGCCTTTAAATTCAAATTCTTCACAGAGTAAAACATAACAAATATCCCAAACTGTATAAAGGATTTTTTTCAAATTAATGGAAAAACAAACGGGGGGGGTACACCCCGGGACAAGCCGCAGGGCCACACACAGACAGACAAATATTCACTGCGGCCCTGTTTGTTAAAATAACAGAAATATGTTCACTGCAGAGTTCAGTTTTAAAAAAAAGTGTTAATAGAGTAAAAAAAAGTAAAAAAAAAAAAAAAGTCCATGTTTATTGTGGACGTTTTGTATTCTTACAGCCATGCAGCTATTGTTATGTGGGGAGGGTTCTGACTAAAGATGGGGGGCGTTGGATAAAGCGGAACTAATATATGTGTGTAACCATGTTCCCACGGGGACATGTTTATGGTATGCGACAGAGGAAGACAAATAAACAAATTCCCATGACACGTGAAGGCAGCATCTGCATCAACTGCGCATGTGCGTGAGTTCGAGTCGGAAGCTAAAGTCAGGTCTAGCTAGTGGGGGGGTCCAGATCAAAACAACCGAACACAAAAGGTAAGCTAGCCTTTAGAAACCCCTACCGCGGACAGGTGAGAGATGTTTATCGGGCGGGGGGGGGGGATCGATTCAACCTTCGCGTTTCAGTTCCGCTTTTTTTTCTTTCTTTCTACGAATTCATAAGAGGCGAAGAGGAAATGTTTGCTCTGAACAAAAGAGTCCGGCGACGCCGTTCCGAGCTGCAGCGTGAACGCAACACCTTATACAGGAAATAAGAAACGAATGCCTGCGAGCAGATATAACAGCGTTAGAGTAAAAAAATAAAATAAAATAAAACATATAAATCGTTGTTTCCTGGTTCTTTGTATAGCAGCAGAGCGTTTGGACAACTATTCCATTTACGTGCGCAACGTAGTCGATTGCGCACGTAAATATCAGTGGACGGTGATCCGTTCTGAAATCAATCCGCTGTGAAATAGAGATGATAAAGTAATGTCCTGTGCCCCCCCCCCCCCCCCCCCCCCCCGCAGCCATGTCGGGCTTTCTGGATGGAATCCGCTGCGGGGACTGTGACTGCACCGTGGACTGGGGGGAGAGAAGGAACGCCATCGCCTCCGTGGCTGCTGGCACTCTTTCATTCTATCGGGGACCGGATGTTGAAGGTCGCGCTTGATCTGAGTCACGCTTGATCTGTTTGTTTGCAGTTCTTCACCGGATGGTGGATCATCATCGATGCAGCGGTGAAATATCCCAGCGAAGGAGATTTCCATCACGCCTACCACACCTGTGGAGTCATCGCGACAGTGGCCTTTCTCATGTAAGTCAGATTTTGCACATCCTTTGACTTCTAAACCCCCCCCCCCCCCCCCCCTTTGATGACTTGAATGAAGCCATAGCAGATGTTGATGACAAAATTTACTATATAATGGCCCCAAAAAAAACCCACATTTATCATTTTGAACATTTATTGGACTGCATTTAATTGATTGTGTCAAATCATTACACTGTTAAAAAAAACGTGACCACGGTTGTTTATTCTAAGCGACAGATTTATTGTATCCATTTATGAACATTTAGATCTTAATAACTTCTGTTGTTTATTTATTTTGTATCCCGTTTGACCCATCTATAGGATAAACGCTGTTTCAAACGGCCAAGTGAGAGGCGACAGCTACAGCGAGGGCTGCATTGGGCAAACAGGTTTGTGTGATAATCTGAGATTAACTCCTATATTCTGGTATACAACAACATGTTTTCATTTACGAGGCTCCTGTCTTTACCAGACGCGCTAATATATTTTAATCAATTCTAGTTTCTACAGTCTCTATCTTGGACTCCTTTTGTACACATTGCTGTGAGGGAGGGCTAAGTGGCGTCCCTCAGGGCTCCACCCGTTCTAATCTCTGTTTGCAGGTGCTCGAGTGTGGGCTCTTTCTTGGCTTCATGTTGGCCTTCGGCTCCCTGATTGCCTCCATGTGGATTCTGTTTGAAGGATTCGTAGTTGCTGGTCAGTCCATTGTAATCACTTTTTGGGTTTTGATATCAACTGGCATGCTGCCTTATTTAGCAATAAGAGGTCTGTTTTTAAGGAAAGAGTTATTTTCAGAGTCACATTTCAAATTCGTCCTCATTTTCAAACCATGTTTTTGCAGGAAAGACTGTTGTGTATCCTGGTATTGCCATCTTCTTCCAAAATGCGTTCATTTTCTTTGGGTAAGTCGACAGACATCTCACTTCAAACACTTCAGCATAGGTCTATTGTGAAAATGCTTTTTTAATTATTTTCTTTTTACACTTTCAGGGGTTTGGTCTTCAAGTTTGGACGCACAGAAGATCTGTGGCAGTAACTGGGCGTTGTGTGTCTCATGTCCTCTGCTAATACACTCTCCTTTCCATGGTGTGTGAGTCAATATGCTTCAGTTGTTCGTTTTATAACGCCTTTTAGTTTATATAGTTTGGTGTATAATGAGCACAGTTTTTCATAGATTCCTTCAAAGTTGAACATTTCCATGTTTGGCACATACTGTAAATGCGCCCGTTTGCACTCATGCTGTATAACCAAGTTATAAATGGTTTACAACTCGTCTATATAATTGTGTATTTTGGGAGCTTTACTTCTATTAACTGCCCTTATTTCCTTTGATATACTTACTGCTATGATTTCCTTTTTAATTTCCGTCTCTACCGATATTTACTTGTACTGCACGCGTTTACTGAATGTTCTCACACGGAGTGGTTTGTAGCTTGTCGGCTCTGAACCTTCAGCCATCCAGATCCAGTGAAAGCTGATTGGACCAGGCTTCTGACCCGAGGTCACAAAGCTTTTCTGTGTTGTATGTCTACTGGAGAACTGGATGTGAATACGACATTTATCGTTTCTGCTTGTGCGATATTCATGGCAGCATTAAAAAAAGAAACGTACTCCACAGTAAATGTGTCGGACATGCATGCTTCTTACCGACGACGTTTTAATGCAACAAAGGAAACTATTTACAGTGACGGGAGAGAACAGCACGCATTGTTTGTGTTTCCACCAACAAATGTTGTCTCTGCTTTCTCATTCGGACGCTGCAAGATGGGGAAACTGCAAAACACGGAAACATGCTGATGAATGAATTGACCCGTAGCTCAAAGATTTGATTATCCTATGGTTGAATCAATGTGCCAATTGATCTCACAGGGAGTGTGAATACCTGGAAGTTCACACCAATCAGTCAAACTTCAAGAAGCCTTTTAGATGAGAGAGAGAGAAAAATCTAATCTGTACCTACCTCCCAGAAAGCCTGATCATCAAAACATTTCTTGTCTTGCGGCGGCCTCCAGGAGCTCCACTTCAGCAGTAGACCTTCAAACAACGATTTTAAGATGCATCAGCAAAGCTTACAAAAGTGACAAACACTGTTTGATGCTGTTGTCAACCTTTACCGGTGATGATTCCCATCGACAGGCTGAGAGTGATGGTGATGAGGACGGTGCAAATGTGAAATACGGCAAAGCGGACCGCCCTTTAAAATAAAGAGGGAAATTCCACAGGTTGTGCGACGGACCCGTGTCGGTCGGGGTGTAATGCAGATTCATTCTTACGTGGTGCGATCGTCACAGGCTCTGATCTGCAGGAGGAGTTGTGCGAGCCATCCGAGAAGACCGGGGAGTCCGTATGTGCTCAGGATGGCGCAGGTGTCGTGGCGCCGATACGCCAGCATCATGTGCGCCTGCAAAAATACGAGCTTACAACGTAAAGATTATTCAATCAAAGGGTAAAATGTCCGTGCGATCAAAACCTTGAGGTATCGAAATCCAACGGTTGCCACGAGAGCGGCAGCAAATCCGATTGTCATGGCTTCCCAAGGGTGACGAATCCCCGGCAAAGAAACCCCAACAGCAACACCGCCGGCGAGGACGCACGACTGCACGTGGATCTGACGGGAGGGAGTGATGGCGCTCCCGTTACAAATCAGATCTTGTTCTTGTGAACAAGTTTAACAGTTAGTAAAAAAAAAGACAAGCCAGGTAATACCAGGTGGAGTTTCCCTTTGGGACTTGAGAGCGCCGACAGAGCGGCTGCTGTTACAGCACTGGCGGCCAGGGCGAGGTAAGTGCTGCACACGGCTACCAGCTTCCTCTCAGGAGTCCGACTGTCCACAAGGACCGCATTAAAGCCCGGCCAAAACATCCAGAGAAACACGGCCCCTGGGGAGGAGACCGATATTCTGATGGGCTAAAGCGGGGTTGTGCATCCTGTTACTCCTGAGGAGCAGCGGCGTGAAGAGTACGAGCTTTACTTCTTACCCAGCATTGAGAACAGTCCTGATTTGGAATCGAATTTCTCCTTTTCAAATGGCTGCTCCGACCCTTCCCGATGCAGGATCCAGGTCAGCGTTAGTCCAAAGAAGGCCCCGAAGACGTAAAGCAGCATGAAGCTGTTCGGTGGCCAGACCTAAGATGTGGAACGCCATTAAAAGAAAAGAAATAAGACAGGATGAGTACACGGGCATGCACTGCGCCTGAACATGTTTGGTCTGGAGAACCGACATTCAGCAGGGCCTGGAGGAGCCACTCGTTCAGGACAAAGCCCGCCACCTCCAGCAGGGCGATGAGGACGAGGTGGACAGGATCCGTCTTCCCCAGCACGGCTCCAATTGAAATGAGAGCAGAGGCTGCGCACATCTCAGCGACCAGCAGGCTACGGTGAAACATCAGAACTGTTTCCACCAGGAATTCTATACATATTGCAGTCGTAATATTTGAATAGCTTACTGACCAAACGTAAAAAGGTGGGACAGTGAGTCCTGAGCTGATGACCTACCTTCTCACGTCGATCCTGATCTTCCCCCTGTAATACCAGGACTCTATTCCGTTGAGCACCACGGCCCATTGCGTGCCCACGACGGCCACGAGGAGATTGAATCCAGAGGCGCTAAACCCATACCTCACCGGAAAGGTGCAGAGGAAGCCAAAACCTAGAATCACCATCACATTCACATCCTGGAACACTGCAAGGAAAGCGTAATGTGATTATGACGTCACCACCAGCCTCTCCCCATATTCCTGGCTTCACTTAAATATTTGTTTTTCTAATAACCTGAACGAAATGCCGTCAAAATATACTTTGAAGAGCTTCCCCGAAGTCGATACTTACTCGGGTAAATTCTGCGGCTGAAGCTCCCATCTACATTCACGTTGCTGTCTATCTCAACATAAAAGGCATATATGACGATGAAGCCTGTCTGCAGGAAAAGCAGCAACGGTGCCAGACGTGAGCGCAAGCTTGGTGCGTATCGAGGAGCCATGAGAGGTTTGCTTGTCTTCCCACCGACAGATGCATGCTGTGGTCTGAGCAGGGCGCAACCCCAAACGTGTTGTTTGTTATCAGCGGCTGGGCAAGAAGAGTTACGAATAGTTACGTCTGAGGAGGATTTCAATATAAAGAAAAACCTTTTTTTTCTTCAACACTAAATTACCCTATTCATTAAATTTGGGTATAATATAATTATATAATAACATTTAAAAGACGCTTTAAGCTTGTTTACATTTTTTTGTAATGCCTACTTTAAAACACAACGATATTGTCCCTTTCATAAAGAGCATCTTTAGAGTAAAGCATTAATTAGTCAACAGTGCAGAGTGATGGAGAGAATGTGGAAAGGAGGTGAAGAATCGTGTGCAGGCAGGCTGGAACGGGTGCGAGGAAAGTATCAGGTGTGCTCTGTGATAGGAGAGTAGCAGAGAGGAGGAAGGGAAAGCTCTACAAGACAGTGGTGAGGACAGCCATGATGGACGACTTAGAGACAGTGTCTGAGGAAAAGACAGGAGGTGGCGCTAGAAGTGGAGGAGATGAAGATGCTGAGTGACCAGGTGGGATAGGATTAGAAATGAGGCAATGAGAGGGACAGTGAAGGTCAGACGTTTTGGAGACAAAGGTCAGAGAGGTCAGACTTTGATGGTTTGGACATGTCCAGAGGAGAGACGGGGACTATATCGGTAGAAGATACATGGGCGTAGTGAGGGAGGACATGAGAGTGGCTGGTGTTGGGGAGGACGATGCGAAGGACAGGGTGAAGTGGAGACGGTTGATTTGATGTGGCGACGCCTCACGGGACAAGACGAAAGTGCAGTAGTAGTGGTAGTTATTCAATATGAAAATTATGTGGTTTGCAATTTTCATTATGCTTCTAAAAGCAACTGTAATATATAAAAAAAGCTATGGGTGGAATTAATTCACATGAACGTTAACTCCCATGCACTTCGTTTTATCCTGGTAGCATAACAGCACAAAGGCCTGCAGTCATGTTTGTCCAGCGACCAAACACAAAGGAGCTAACATGCATGAACGAACTGAATGCATCTCCAAAGACTGCATGTTCTCTGCTTTTGATAAACGAAATTAAATTAAAAACCCGCCTCCTCGATCACTTCATTGGCCAATCTGTGATGCCCAAATTGTCCACAAATATCTGATTGGTCAAAGGGTGATGACGTTCACATCGAGCAGCCCCCCCCGGCCCCGCCTTTGGCTGAGGAGAACGCAGTGACCAATCACCGTGCTGTATAAATGACTCATATGAAAGACAAGCGGCCTGATTGGGTGGACCACCTGTCTGTCGAGCGAACGGAAGCTACACCACGGTTTAGTCCTATTGAGTCTGCGCCAACAGAAAAAGGGGCGGTTCCAGAATAGCGTCCTTTATTTATTTCTTTGTTTCCAGGAGGGGGGGGGGGGGAGAGAATAATAACAGCGACATATTTCTCAGGCTCTTCATGTATTATCTTGTCCGAATACACTAGAAAACTGGATAAGACTACAGCTGGTGCTCGAAGGCCACAGCCAAGGGGGGGAGGATGAAGCGGCGCAATGCGGACTGCAGCAAACTCCGACGGCCCTTAAAACGGAACCGAATCGCCGAGGGTATATACAGCAGGTAACTTATAGGGCTCCTGGTGAGCGGGTCTTCCCCGCGACATTAACGGGGAACGCCGAATTAAGATACCCGCGGTTCAGTACGAAACGCCCCATAGATGACAAGTGAGCCGCCGCCGCTGGCAATCTCAATAACCTAGCTAGCTGCTAGTTTTAACGTAGGCTATGCTAGCTTTATGTTTTCGTTTTATGGCATGCTAGCTGTTAAGCTAACTCTAGCGCAAGGCCCCAAAAGCAGCCTGTTTTAAAGTATGTCACTGTGCCGCTTTGACAGCATCGTTGCTCTTTGCAATAAGTTGTAGTTGATGTTTGATATGAATTTTTTTTTTAAAAAGAGAGCTCGTGTTACGCTGTTCAGTTCGGGTAAAGCGTAGCTAGCTGTCCTTCCTAGCCACGCTTGACAGGTCCCACCTCCACGTGACTTCATATATATCTGATAACACGAACATTCGAGGCCACTGCTTACCGGTACACACGTGGTATCTCCACATGGGAATGTTAGGCCGCGTCTTTGGACGGTCACTTTGTGTGCTAGTTGTGTATGCATTGTTTTAAGATGTAGAGTAAGTACAAGGTGTGTAGTCTGTCTGAGAAATGGCAGCAGGTAGACGTGCATCTTATAAGTAATGTAGTTAGGCTGCCACACAACACAGGGGGGGAACAATGAGTGTTTATTTCATCAGTCAGAATGATTGACACAAAAAGGTCAACTAACAATAAAAACTATTTTTGCTCTTCCAATCTTCCAGTACCTTCCTGTACCTGAAGTTCCTGGTGGTTTGGGCACTGGTCCTACTGGCAGACTTTGTACTGGAGTTCAGGTTTGAGTACCTTTGGCCATTCTGGCTCTTCATCAGGAGTGTGTACGACTCCTTCAGATACCAAGGCCTGGTGAGTTGCTATGTCTTGACTTTTATGTACTTCCATGGGAGAAAGACGGGCTAAATTGTTAGTTATGAATAATGTAATCCTTTTACGCATCATTCAACTTTTAAATGTTGCTTCAAAGTAAGCGAGTTATTACTTGTGTAGCATTCTGTTCTGATTTTCCCTTTGATTAGGTTTTTGTTCATAGTCAGATGACATGCAGAAAGGACGTAGGAGAGAGGAGGCTGTTCGTCATCCGGTCACCTGCATTCATGTGCTATTAATAATAATGTAACGTGAGATGTCTTCAGTCTGTTACTGATGCTGGACAGGTTTCGTCTTTT
The DNA here is from genome assembly GCF_040956055.1 of Brachionichthys hirsutus. Classification (NCBI taxonomy): domain Eukaryota; kingdom Metazoa; phylum Chordata; class Actinopteri; order Lophiiformes; family Brachionichthyidae; genus Brachionichthys; species Brachionichthys hirsutus. The sequence continues at coordinate 2,942,079 of NC_090914.1, read as the reverse complement.
TGAAAGACATTGTGTGTGTTTGATGTGGTTTTTTGTGTTTCACAGATGCAGAGATAGAGGCAACAATTACATATTTTATATATATATAAATATGTAATTTCTGTGGCTATTCATGCTACGGTTGTTCATAAATAAAAAATGAAGTTACAACCCTTTAGCCACCGACCCCCTCTATGAAATAACGTTAACGGTTTGAGTTTACTTGCCTGGGAAGACGTTACCTTTTCTATTTTTCAAGTTTATTGTACAATATTTAAAAGGACGACTGACTTCTCTCTTTTCTGCATGTGTCGTTTCTCATAATACTCCCTTTTCTCCCCGACAGGCCTTCTCAGTATTCTTCGTATGTGTTGCGTTTACCTCAGACATCATTTGCCTCCTCTTCATCCCGGTGCAATGGTTGTTCTTCGCTGCCAGTACCTATGTGTGGGTGCAGTACGTTTGGCATACAGGTAACGCTGCCCGTTTGTTTGCTTTAAATACTGCGTGTGATACATTTAGCAAATAAATAAGATGTACCATTTATTTTTCAAAAGTCAGTAATTCACTTGACTGGTATTTTGTAAGACTCATTTGTTGCCGTGACAACCTTTGTCTCAACAGCAGTTTTGTGTAACAATGGAAATAAATTGCAGGAAGGAAGAAGATTCCCTTGAGTTATTAAAATGAAAAACACTTTAAAATTATAGACCACGCAGAACTTTGTTTTTCCGTCGCTTCAGGGTGAAGCAGGTTCAGATTGATGATCTATGCATAAATAGTTGGCTTGCTTCTGAGGACTAGAGGGTGCTTTCACACAGCCGTTGTTTGCTCCCAAAGGAACCGAGTCCTCTTGGCGCAGTGTGAAAGCACCCCGAGTCTGCTGTGACTGGGCTGCTCTCTTGGAGTTGGCTGTCAGTCTGATTTAGGGGTTTCCTCCTGTGTTGACTAAAGGCCAGGTGTCGGATTGAACTTGAATGCCGGTTGGGGGGAGGGAGACGGCGTTTCTGAGCAGCATTCGTGTCTGTAGGATGTCACGGGAGTATTAATATCTCTCGCCGCTCCACAGCCTCGTGACGATTGTGTCAACGTTTATTCCTGCCAAAGAGACAATGGCTAGAGTCTTGTCCCCTCGTTTCATCAGAGGAGGGCCGGTCGGGAACGCGATTTAGGCTTGAGTTACAAATGAGAGGATGCGACGCATGACTCCTCAGCTGTCTTTTTTTTTTTTTTAATTATTTGGTGCATTAAAATCTATTTATTTTTGACGGTCATAAGCTGGATGTCATTGCCTCATTTTTTTCATCCCCATTTGTGTTCCGTATGAGAGGCCACAGTTCACTTATGCTGCAAGAACAGAAAAAGGGTGCATCAACTGGCTCTAATGACATTATTGCTTATGGAAGGCTAGCTTGTTGCTAGCTTTGTATCTTGAGAGGTTAAATAACTTGATTAATTTGCGTAATACTTTTTTCTTATACATGGGTTGCTGTGGTTTGCTTATTTGTCTTTCTGTTTGTTGTTTTTTCTTCATGACTTGCTCAGTAAAGTTGTTTGAGAGTGATTTTATTTTGGGTGATTAACTTTCCTGTCAGTGCCCTTACTCTGAATAGGTTTTATTAATGCCATGCCTTCACAGAACACCCTGAATAGGCTTCTGCTGAATGTTAAATATTCTACTTTCAGTACAATCGGATACATATTAATGCCCTTTTAAAAAAGATAAAATAAGAATCCTTCTTCTGCTTTGTGTTTCAGAGAGGGGCGTCTGTCTGCCCACCGTTTCTCTGTGGATCCTCTTTGTGTACATAGAGGCAGCCATCAGATTCAAAGACCTGAAGAACTTCCATGTGGACTTGTGTCGTCCTTTTGCTGCACACTGGTGAGCCGTTGTGTTGTTGTTTTATGTAATCGCCGCCGTCTGTCCGTCCGTCCGTCTGTTCGCAACATGACTCAAAAAGGTACGGACGGGTCCGGATGAAGTTCTCGTGGTTGGCGTGAATTGTTTCACAATACTTACGAGGAGACGTTATAAGCAGGGCTGAACATCGGCCATGTTTGAAACATGTAGATTTATCAATGTTGGCCCGTGTTAGCCATGAAATTCGGCTGTTTTCTTACTATAATAACTTATAAATTATAAATTACCAGTAAATGTTTCTCCATCAGTGTTTCTCTGTTTGAATTAGTATTCTGGTCTGGTCCATGAATGAAGTGTCGACTCATCGATGGCGTTTCTGTGTCCATTTGTGCAGCATCGGTTATCCAGTGGTCACGCTGGGCTTCGGCTTCAAGAGCTACGTAAGCTATAAGATGCGCCTCCGGAAGCAGAAGGAGGTGCAGAAGGAGAATGAGTTTTATATGCAGCTTCTGCAGCAGGCTCTGCCTCCAGAGCAACAGATGCTTCAGAGACAAGAGCGCGAAGCGGAAGAAGGTAAGATTCCAAAAAACGCATCGTGAACTTTTCTTTAGCGGCGCGTGCAGCTCAGATGATTCGGTCGGTTCCGACTCGGGTTTTGAAAGCATTGTGCTTCTTCATCTTTCCCCATCGCAGCGGTGGCTAAAGGAATATCTGAAGTGGACACGTCTCCAGTGTCGCAGAACGGCGCCCCAGCCAATAAAAAGACGGCACCATTGCCGGAATTAGAGTATAGAGAAAAAGGGAAAGAGGGAAGGGGGGGTGGAGGGGATGCTAAAAAGCAGCACAACAGCATCCTGCCATCGGTGGACTCTAAACTCCAGGAGATGGAGTATATGGAGAACCATATGAACAACAAGAGACTGACAGCAGAGCTGGGCAGCACAGAGAACCTGCTGCTTAAAGAGGACAACAACTCTTCCTGCTCGTCCTCCTCTTCCTCCAAAAACTACAAAAATGCTAGCAGCAACGCCACGACGCTCAACTCGTCGCCCCGCGGCCACAGCGCGACCAACGGCGGCGTTCCCTCCTCCGCGCCGTCGTCCTCCGCTCCGACGGGGAAGAGCGAGAAGAAGCACAAGTTGGCATCGGGGAAGGGGACGTCGGTCGGCGCCCACAAGGATCCCACAGACAACTGCATCCCGAACAATCAGCTGAGCAAGCCAGAAGCGCTTGTAAGGTAATAATTTGTATCGTGATACGTCTCTGGATTCTCGCCGCACGTTTGCTCCAGACGTGGAGTAACTCAGAAGTACGTCCTTGCATCGAGTTGAGGGAAGGCACTTCTTTCAGTCCCTCCTCTTGTTCACAGACTGGAGCAGGACGTTAAGAAGTTGAAGGCAGACCTACAAGCCAGCCGGCAGGTTGAGCAGGACCTGCGCGGCCAGATCGGCTCACTGGGCAGCGCCGAGCGCTCCATCCGCACCGAGCTGGGCCAGCTCCGCCAGGAGAATGAGCTGCTGCAGAACAAGTAAGGTAGCACTATAGGGGGGGGGGGGGGAAAGAAAAAGCAGGATGTTAATGCGTCTGCTTTATCATGCTTGTAGGCTCCATAATGCTGTGCAGGCAAAGCAAAAGGATAAACAGGCAGCGGGCCAGCTGGAGAAGAAACTCAAAGCCGAGCAGGAGGCTCGAGCCGGTGCCGAGAAACAACTTGCAGAAGAAAAGAAGCGAAAGAAGCTGGAGGAGGCCACGGCAGCCAGGGCGGTAGCGCTAGCAGCGGCGGCATCCAGGTAGATTTAAAACGGTCCGCGTCAATCAGCGCCGCTGGTTTTTGGTCGGTCATGCTTTACGGTTGGCACCAATGGAACCACTTTGTTTTTCCCTGGTCGTTCAGAGGAGAGTGCACGGACTCGCTGCGGCGGCGCATCACCGACTTAGAAACGGAGTGTAAGAAGCTAGCAATGGACATCAAGTTAAAGGAAGACCAGATCAGAGACCTGGAACTGAAGGTTCAGGTGAGGCCAATCGGGTTTCACTGTTTATTCCATGTTCTGTTCAAGCACAGGAAGATCGCTCTTTGGAGTGGAAGTGAATCGAGCAGGAGGAGATTCAAATGTCCAGAGCTTCACCATGTCTTGCGACCCCCCCCCCCCCCCCCCTCTCTCTCTCTCTCCCAGGAGCTCCATAAATATAAAGAGAATGAGAAAGACACAGATGTGCTGATGTCGGCGCTGTCAGCCATGCAGGACAAGACTCAGCACCTGGAGAACAGTCTGAGTGCCGAGACCAGGATCAAGCTGGACCTCTTCTCTGCTCTGGGAGACGCCAAGAGACAGCTGGAGATCGCACAAGGTCAGCCCGGTTGCCGTGGACGACGCGTTTACGCGTCGCTTAGGAACCCCGACAGAGCCGGCCCCCTTTGTGTTCCGACCTCCCGACTGTTTCCGTCTGCTTTCAGGTCAGATCCTGCAGAAGGATCAGGAGATAAAAGACCTGAAGCAGAAGATCGCCGAAGTTATGGCCGTCATGCCGAGCATCTCCTACGCGTCCGACACCAGCAGCATGACCTCCGTGACCCCCCACTACTCCTCCAAGTTTATGGACACCAGTCCCTCCTGCCTGGACCCCAATGCATCCGTCTACCAGCCACTCAAAAAGTGAACGCCCCCCCCCCCACCCCCTGCAGGCCCACCGCCCTCCGATCTGCTCGGCATGAGAACCTTTTCTTTGGTTTTTATTTTCCTCCTCCCCAGATCAGAAGGATGTCGTATCGTGTGTTTGTTCTAGTTAAAAAGAGAGACAAGAAAAAAAAAAAGCTAAACGCGGCCATCAAATGTCACCGAGGGAGTCCCTGTTTATGTTTAGTGAAAACCTCACAGAATCGGGCGTGTCGCTCTCTCTCTCCCACCGTCTGCGATCCGTTACCTGGGCAACAGCTGCTTTATTGTTTTAGCTTCATTCTTCTCCTCTCCTTCGTCCTTTAAAGTCGTGCAGCCGCGCATGTATCCCGGTTTCTTCGGTTTGTTTTCTCTCAAAGTCGTCTACCAGAGGAATGCAGTGCAAAGACGGCTCAGGCTCTTACCCCGGTTGAATTATTATTATTATTTAAGACTCCTTTTCTCGGCCGCTTCGGGGTCTGATGGGGAAATCACTTTCAAAGTGGATTGTGTAAGTTGTATTTGTTTCGTAAGCAGAGGCATAGACATTAAAATGAAAGGACCCCCCCCCCTACAGCAGCTCCTAAGAGAAGTCTGGACGTGTGTCGGCTCCTCAGTGCCTTGAGTTCAGGACATCGAGTCTGGTCCGAAACGTCTGAAATACTCGTTGTTACTGGAAAGAGCAAAGATTTGACCTCAGCCGGTGCGGTGGAGCTGCCGTTGAATGCCGATTTTATTTTAAGGACTTCCTACGGTCCACTCAGCAGCACCTTCTGTCCTTTTTTGTTCATCAAAAGACGGCACCCAAATCCCAGACCCATCCCGTAATACTTTAATTGCCCTATTGTCTTGGTATGTAGACACGCCATTCATCCACACCCAGGAGCTCATCGCTTTGGCCCCTGATTTAGCTCTCTGTGATTTCCAACCAGAGGTGGCGCTGCAGACGGGGAACACTTGTCAACGAGGCTTCAATATAGTATATTTCATTTAATGAACTCCTCCTCGGTTTGTGTGCCAAGACGGGAACGCTGGTTTCTCTAGCGATGTGCAGGAACGCGCTGCGAATACCTCAAATATCCGGTTGAATATCACTCGTTGGGAGTTCCTGTGAAGCAGATGGAGGAGAGTTGGTCGTCTGTTCGTAGTGGCCTGTGCAGTTAAAGGGACTAGAAGGTTCACGTTTCTTTTTGTGAATGTTTAACAGTATTTGCGACCGTTTGAAGCAGTTTTGGTTCCTCCTTTATTCCTAGTATTATTATCCCGAAGGGAGAAAACTGCAGTCGTCTGAAATGGTCGTCGTTGTTCGCGTGGTTGTAAAAGGACGAGCTTCCGTTTTGTTTCCCTCCGATTTCTGTCGGTGGTTCATGGGAAGAGAGAAAAAACTAAAAATGTGTCTGGGAATCACAATTTAGTCAGTCTGTTTGATCAAACGACGGTTGGAGGTAGAGAGAAGTGTTTTTGCTTTCTGTTTTCTCCCCCCACGGGTCACCGCTGTTCCTCCCCAGGCCTGACCTCGGCTCGACTCTCGCTCTGTGAGGTTTACAAGGAATAAACGTTTTTTTTCTTGCAAATGGATTTTCACAATCGTTGTTACTCCCGAGTTGTATGTCTGATTGAAAACTGCCTTAGAACACTATAGCATCTATTTTGCGACAAGGGGGCGATGTCCAATTATTCAACGTTAATTATTTAACTCTATTTATAAGAGACGATCTGCCCTGGCAGATTTTGGTTAATAGCTGAATTACCCCCCATTAAAGACCAGAAAATCCAATTTATTACTGACATAATAATTTATGGATTCGTTTACTAAGGCTACCCCCTTGAGTGAATACGTGAAGAGACCCCTGGTGCTTCTGGAAAGCGATGCAGAAAAGCTGGACTGGTAGGTAAATAAAAAAACCAGTAGTATTACAAGCCTTCAATGTTAAAACGCTATATAAATCTCACCAAGACAATTTTCAAATTCTTGCGTAATCACCACTGGGGGAGTTTCTGAGCTCTGCCAGTGATGTAACTGGAAATGGCAAAAACTTGTTCTCTTTAGGAGATAAAGACTTTTTTATTTTTTTTTTTTCACTCCGAGGACTGAATTTCAGTGAATGAAGCGCTCTGCTCAGCATTCTGTCACATTCCAGGCTTCCTCTGATCTGGCTGATTAAACCGCTGCAACACAGACATGGGGAGAGCTTCGGATGCTTCTCGCTCTACTTCCATGGGTTAGATAATGCAGGTTTGTTTTTTGTCATCTCCATCGTCCATATTGCTCAAATCTGGCACCACTTTGTTTTGCTAAAGACGGACATGTGGACTCAACTGTTTATGGTAGTTGCTGTACCTGCAGCACCGTCAGAAGACCAAATCCACAGGAGATACACCTGTTGGAAGTTAGGGGGGGTCTCCTGTTTCTTCTGGATGTGCTACATCTCGATGGAAATATACTTTCCATATTCTGCCTCTTTTCTCCGGGCTGCTTGTGTTTATGTAACACTTTTATTTTGAAACTTTCAGCGGAAGTTCCATCGTTGTGATTGTGACTTCCGCTATTTAACGCCGGGCATTAGTGGCGTCAGAAGTGTGTCTTGCGCCGGACCGCACGGCCAGGTTTGGCATTTTCTAGCGTCGAAAGCGCTTAAAATGAGATAAGAGGAGTTAAAGGAGACCAAACGAATCCGAAGGCTTTGAAGAGGTAAAATGAATTTCCCGATTTATGACACTTTAACCGATTCACGCGCAATATAATATGCTAACGGTAGCTAGGCGCGGCTAGCTCGAGCAGCTTTTGTATTTTCTCCAAATCCCTTTTTTCTGTTTTGTTCTCACGCCGATCCTAAATACCGCTCGTTTTCTGCGAGTGTCCCTTTGTTTCATGTCCCATAAAAAAGACCGATGTGAGAAAGTAATAAGGCCCAAAAAAAAAAAAGGAACTCCTGTTCGTCAAATGACGATGAATTAACTTGTAGGAATGTTTATGGGATTCTGAGCCGCGAGAGAAATTAGACACCCTCAGTTGGGCTGCACCCAGGTGTGGCTGGGGGGGGGTAATGAGATGCAGTTTAGCATCTAACCGGAAGTGCAATTACGAGACAAATATTCAGGTTAAAAAGATTTTACACTTGTTACGTACACAGATTTGGTGTTAGGAAGATTCTACAATAATAATATGCGGTGTCTTAATCCTCCTCCTCTGTTCAGAGATGGTTTCTCCAGAAATGGCTTCTTTAGCTCCTCTTTAAGCGTGCCTGTGTGTGTGTGTGTGTGCGTGTGTGTGTGTGCGCGCGTGCGTGGAGCAAATGGCACAAACAACTTTCAGGTGATTTCAACCTTCCTCGGCTGGAGGCCCAGAACTCTTTTTTGTTGTTGTTTTTGTCATTAGATGTTATTCTGTCTCTCTCACAGTCCTCAAAAATGCTGAGTCGACCTCTGACCCTGAAGGGCAGCGATGGCAGGCGGCGGGGCTTGGGGGCGGCGACGGCGACGCCCCATCCGGCTCGGCCTTCGGCTGACGATGAAACGGGTTCGTTTTGATGGATGGAAAGTCCGTTTGAGAGCTTCTGTTTCCACGCAGACCAGCTGAGCGAGGGAACTCACTGCCTTTTTGTTGTCCTTCAGGAGTTTCCTGACTTCACTCAGCCCCGGAAAAGGAAGAGACTGCAAGGTGGGTTGGGAAATGTATTGAGAGCACGATAAAGCGACGGTAGTCTCCTTATTTATGTCCCTCCTTCGTGTTATTTTGTATTTTATTTCTAACTACGCAGTTGTATTCATTATTACTACATAGAGGTAGCACTTCTCTTTTCATCATCTTGTTCTTCACACTTCTTTTTTCAAAATGTTTGTCGACTTCAGGGGCGGGACTTCCTGTTACCATGGTCCCCAGGGAGCGGAAAGCATCTCTCCGTCAGTGCAATGGCAGCGTCCCTCGTGGGGACGAGTCAGACGTGGATGTGATGCTGGTGGAGCGACTCAGTGCTCTCGAAGACTTTCTGATACAACGAGGCTTGGATGTGTGATCTGTGACATCACATCCTGTCAGCAAACCAAAGGCCAAATGAACACATGGGTTTTTTTTGCAGTGTATTTTTTACAGTGTTAGATGTGAAATGTGAACCAGATGGATAGAAATATAAATGTACATTTTCTTCGTATTGCTGATCTGATCGGAAGAAAAGCCCATAACGGGCAGCTTATAGTAGTATTGTAGTACTCTATTAGTACTGGGGCAGTACTGAATGAGTACTACGGCAGTATTGTGTGAGTACTGGAGATCTAAAATATTTGGACCTCTTTTAAAATGTAATATATTTCAGCTGGCAAAATGTCTATATTTGGATCAATACAATTTGTGTCTGCAGTTAGGTTTGTTGTTGATTATTTGTGGACATGAGATTAAAGTATATTTACATTCAGATTGTCTGTGATATCATCATTGGTGTTGAGAATTTGTTAATGGCTGGTTATCAGCTGGTCGAGTTTATGCCGGCCTCACAGCCGGATGGTACTGGGTTCGAATCGTGTCTGCGTCGGGGTTCTCCTGCTTCCCTTACCTCCAAAAACATGCAATTTAGGTGAATCGATTACTCCAAATTGTCCGTAGTGTGTGAGTGCGTGCGTCGGTGTGTGCACGGGGGTGGCGGAATAGTTGGTATAAATGTTGAAAAGTTGAAAGAGCCCCGGCTTCAAGTCCCACCACAGGAATGGGATAGAGAGGGGGTAGCAGGGTAGGCCCAGGGCCGCCTGGGCGGGGTGAAGTGGACCGGTCCAGTTCACCCCGCCCAGGCAAGGCCCCAGGCCTACCCTGCTACCCCCGCCCTACCCCACTCCCACAGCGGGACTCGAACCCAGGGCCTCCGACACGGCGGTTGGTAGCAATACCAACCACCCCCCAGTGCGGGGTAGGAAACTCGAGGCATTAACAAAGTCATGCTCGTCGGATGATGAGGTGCTATTTCAGACCACAGCGTGTTGCAATGGAGCTGTGCTTTTTCCTTATGCGACATCATACTGCATTCTCGGTGGTGCAGTGGGTAGCACGCTTGACTCCCAGCCAGAAGGTCCTGGGTTCGAGACCAAGGGGTGCAGCGTGTAGGTTTTTTTTTTTTTTTACAAGAATTTGAGGTTTGTTGTTTGGTCCTCGGCAGCTGTGCTGGATCAGTCGTTCTTCGCCTCTGCACTTTGTGATGATGCTGGAGAGACACTGATTTTGGGTGTGAGAGTTATTATTGCGTGTGGATTTTGGTTCATGGGTTAATGTGGCTTCCAGCGTGTGTGTCTCTAGTTCAGCTTTTCCCAACCGGTGTGCCGCGAGAGATCGTCAGGTGTGCCGTGAGAAACTTTCCAAAAAAAAATATATTTTTTATAATATCACGTAATTAACATTGTCGGGTGTCCGCGCTGTAATAAAGTGTGTGTGCCGCCCGTAGATCGCTCTTCAGACTTTGAAGTGAACGACAGGAGCTGGTTTCCGTCATTGTGAGCCAAAAAAAAAAGTCTGTTAAAGTCTAACGTGATTGGTCGAGATGTGTGTGTGGGCGTGTGCGTGTCCACAACGTGCAGGGGGTGGGGGGGTGTTTACGCACACGCAGCGCAGCGAGCGGACGAAACGAAAGGGAGGCAGGGAGAGAGAGAACTTTAGACCAGAGACAAACGACGAAGATTCTCAGAGAGAATCTTCTCCAGAACAGAAAGGAGAAACAGGATCAGCCCCTCCAAGCTGAGCCACTTGGTTTCCTTTGATGCCAATCTTCAGTAAAACAGTAGAACTGTTACCTGATGCTGCTTTATCTTTTGCACTTTTTAATTTATGTTTTCTTGTTGTGTTGTTTGAGATTTAAATGCAGAGATTTGACCTTGTTCTCTGTGAGATGTGTTTGGTTTGGTTTTGTATTTTATATTATATAATATGTTTATTGTAGCTAGCAGTGCAAAGAGGATTTAAATAAAGACATTTAATAAACATTTGATATATTGCATGTTTTTACATTAGTAGCTAATTTTACACTGCACATGATTTGGTATTAAATTAATTTTGTCAACAACAAAAAAATCTGAGGAGCCGCTTGGGAGCCAAAAGAACTGGCTCTCTTAAAAGAGCTGGAATTCCCATCGCTACACTGAACTGGAACAAGATGGTGGTTTAAAGCTAAACTTTGCTGATCTTCCTTTGGACAGTTTCTGGTTATCTGTTGCCAAGGAGTTCCCCGTTCTAGCCAACAAAGCTATTCTGACATTGCTCCCTTTTCAACCACATATCTGTGTGAGCTGAGCTTCTCAAGCTCGACGGCGATAAAAACTACAAGCAGAGAGAGACTGAGAGCTGATGAGGAAGAGCTTCGTGTGTGTCTTCATTTTGTGTTCATCGAAACAGCCCCATGTTTCCCACTAAGTATAAATACATAAAAAAAACTATATTATTAATTATATGTATTATAATAAAGGTCATCTAATCTAATATGTGCTGTTAGAGTGTAATTTTGTGTCATTTTGGTTGGGGGTGTGCCGCAGGATTTTGTAAATGTAAAAAATGTGCCGCGGCTCAAAAAAGGTTGGGAAACACTGATGTAGACCCTTGAACCTGTTGTCGCTTTTCCAGCAGAAACTCATTGATTTTTATTCCCAAGCGCATCTACTCTAACTATTGCCCTCGTTGCTGCTTTGAAAGTCACGATACCTGTTCCATGCCGCAATACGTGTTTTTTTATTTTGTTTTGTTTGCATGGCAGCTAGCAAAGAAATAGTGATTTTAAAAGGAATGACGTGCAGAGGGATCATTTAGTTTACATAGATGCTATCACAGCTCTCCTTTGGACTTGTTGTTTTTTCTTTTTTTTGTAGAACAAACCCAGTCCTACGCCACTGACTGATAGCTGTGGTGTTGCCTAATATGTCCTTGGTGACATATTTTGCTGTTTTGCATGTCAACTGCTCTGAAATCCGGTACAGCAGGATTGTTTTTTTTTTTTTTAAACTCTCTTCCTCTGAGAAATTCCTTTGAGAGTCGATGTAAGATAACCCCAAAGTGAAATTTGGCCGTTTGATAACAGCCCCATGGAATTCACAAAGTTTGGCACGAACATCCAAATGATTTTTACCTCTGTCAATAAATAAATAAATAAATGTTTTGACATGTGTTTGTTGTTTGTCAGCATGATTATACAAGCCATTTGAATGGATTTCCCTTTAACCATGAATGTGGGTCCAACAGATTTTAATATTTGCCTTTCACATATAGATTCTGGCCAGAGGAAAAGGGGGGGGGGGGAGACTCTAGTTTATATCTTATTCTGAAGATGATAATTGTTTCAGTTACAACATTTAAGTGGTGGCATTCTCTAAACTGTTTGTGGTCACGACATTTCCACCGAATAGATGAATTTAGAAGCTCAAAGACGAATGCTGAATTTCTAATTTTGCGTCTATAATGTACATTATTTGATTTTTTTTCCTCTTCTGTTTGTACATATGCTAAAATATCCCCAAAGTATCTGTACATTCTATTTCTAGATCTGCTATCCTCACTGAAAATCTGTATTTTCATTTGTTCAATAAAACCCTGAACAGCACCGCCCGCGCGGGATGCGAGCGCCGGTGAAACAACCCCACCTGTGTGATTCCACAAACGGGCGTCACGCATATTATCCGCTTAATTTACATACGGAACACCGCCCGGGGGACGAACATCACAAACTAACCCCGATTCAAAGCGAACCGAACGACCGGGAGAAGAAAAAAAAAACAAAGCTGAGAAAAGTTTCCACGGGAGGCGTTTGATTTAAACCGAGCGAGAGCGTTTCTGGAGAGGAAGGAGCCGCTTCGTCGGGCTTTCCGCCCCGCTCCCGGACTAAGACATGGACGCTCTGAAATCTGCGGGACGGGCAATTATACGGAGCCCCAGCGCCGCCAAACAGTCGTGGGGTGCGGGCAAACACAAAAGTGAGTACCGGGAGTCGAGTTCTTCACGACGTTACAGCGAGGGCCAGTCTGTTTAAACCGAAGCTAACGCGGCTAAACCTAGCTAGCCTCGCCGGGGGGGGGGGGGGGGGGGGCTAAGACTACAACCGGCGACTAGCGTCACTTTTAAAGCGCTCTGCTAACGTCAAGCGCAATTACTGGGCTCAGAGAGGGGGGGGATTTGGTTGACATGGCAACTCGGAATGTCGGGAATGTTTATGAAACGCGTTTGAACTTGGCGTCCCATCTGACAGGGAGGAAACGCTCCTTTTTAGGACTTGAAACTCGCGGCGTGTCCAACAAGTAGCTGCCAAAAGTTCGAGTCCGGCGCGATCCGGCGTCGCCGCCACGTCACTGGAACGATTGTGACACCGTCTGGATTAGAACACGCACGACGCGAGAACCGCCGTGACGCGGACCGGGGAGCGGCTTCGGGGTCGGCGTCAGGGAGCGGAAAAGGCAAGGGAGAGACTCCCAGCGCGCTGTTGCTAGGCGACGCGAGGAGTGGTCCCATGCGATGCCTGTGCCGAGCTGCTAGCTTTCACCGGGACAACAAAGCAGCGAGATATGAGACAAGTCCCAGAAATGGCGTGCTTTGTTTTTGTTTGTTTGTTTTTTGTCTGGGTGGGGGTCACAGGTCACAGAAGGACCGATCAGTTTTACCATGATGGCTTTACATCCTGTAACGGAAGCCGCATACAGAGAGAAGAGAAGTGGATCTTCTTCAGCACTTAGTTTTGTATTTGTTTTATTCATTGAACATTCCTGACTCTTCATCTTAACTCCAGGGTTGGGATATGTTTTTATTTCTTTTGTCCAGTCGCTGCAGCGATTTAAAGGTGTCAGAAGTCCTCTTGACGTTGTGCCTTTGGGCTATAAAATTACGATACATTTAGACAGGCCCTTAATTTGAGGGAAAGTTTTGCTGCACGTCTCCAGTTTTTATTCTCTTCCTCCTGCTTCTTCTTGTCAAGGACACGGTTCGCTTTCTCTGCGCTGCCTCTCCTCCCTCACAACAGGCTCCGTATTGCTTTCATAAAGCTCCCCTCTGTCTCTTTATTGCCCGTCAACGTTTGGAACAGGATGACGTTTCTATTGCTTTTTGCAATCTTGTTCATCTGTACGGTCGAGAATGTGTCGGCTTTGTCGTTTCCTTGTGCGGATTTTGTAAAGATGAATGAGTGTGTATGATCTTTAACCCATTGGACTCCACGTTTTTGTTACTGCCATGTTTGCTGTTTTGCATTCGGACGCTGGAAAAGACATCAACGTTGACGTAACGCGTCTTCAGCTGGATTTAAAGTCACATGATGACCTTTTATGTTTCTGTTTTTCCATGTTTAATAGTGTATATCCTGCACTGACCACCTCCTACTCGGCGTCCTGTGCCTTGTTTCAGATGAGAGCTCTGGGTAAGCTGAGGCCAATCAGCATCACTGGCTACAAGAGCGAGGAGGCGTGTTCATCTTTCATTCTTTTTTTTGTATTTTTTTTTGCTGCCGGCCAATAAAATCTTGTATTCAGAGGAGCTTTTATTTTAAATCAAAGAATATTAATATTGGCTGGAAGCGAGCTAGATTAGATCACACCAGTATGATTGTTGCAGCGTGAGATTTATCTACGTCAGCTAGCCGGCGGTCGCTGTTTCCACGGTGATTAAGCTGCTGTCCCCTTAATTGGCTTTGTTGTGTGCACGCTTGTATTTATGAGGACAAGTTTGACTCGCTCCCATCATTTGCATATTTTTCATGGTATTTGATTTTACTTCCGAGTACCCCACTTACTTTTTCTTTTATATATATTTTTTATGAATGTCTTGCTTCCCCCCTCCCCTCCCATCTCTTCTCCCTCTCTTTCTCTCCCTCTATCATTCTATTCCTGAGGCAAAGATGAGACGAGGAGACGGTTTCTCTCCTCCTCGCTGCGACTCTCACCGGCTGTTGACGGGGTTTTGCTTCGCTCGCCTCGTCTGCCACCCGGTCTGCTTTACTGCTGCACGGGGTCCAGCCCCTCAGATCCCCCCCCCCCCCCCAGCTCCCTCATTGTGCCCAAAAAACCCTCATGAAATGTCCGACCTTGGGCACACGATCAAATAATATATGTCACGATTGCGTGAAAGACCTCTGGCGTTGTTAAATCTCCGGGTTGCTCTAGCTGACCACAGATCAGACGTGTTGAACTGTAACGTGTCTAACGGTGTCTCCCAGGCTTTTTTTGGGGGGGGGGACTAGAAATGTCATTGGTGCGTTTCTCTCCTCTCGCTTGCAGAGCTCCCAGAGAACTGGACGGACACGAGGGAGACCCTTCTGGAGGGGATGGTGTTCCAGCTCAAGTACCTGGGGGTCACGATGGTCGAGCAGCCGAAAGGAGAGGAGCTGTCTGCAGCTGCTGTCAAGAGGATAGCAGCCACGGTAGCTAGCATAGCTAATAGCACCATTACCAGCTCCACTGCTTTATCATATGCGCATCCGGTAATGCTCTCCTGGTGGTGATCTGACCTGCCGCTGTAATTTAGAGCTGATTGCTTATCGATTACTTTGTTCTGCTGAGCCGCATATATACCTGCTAGCAATGCTTTATCTTTGATCACCCCAAAATCAAGAGTCCCAGTCGTAGTTTGTGGGATTTAAAGGGCGACACTCGGCTCGATCCTGCGTTCTCTTTGACCTTGAACGCCCTCCGTCGTTTTCCTTGCCCTGCTTCCAGGCCAAAGCCAGCGGGAAGAAACTGCAGAAGGTCACGTTAAAGGTCTCCCCGCGAGGAATCGTCCTCTACGACGGCGCCTCCAACCAGTTGATGGAGAACATCTCCATATACAGGTCAGTCGGCATTGTTTTACGCAGCAGCCACTTCGCCGCCGTTTCCATAACGATGGCATTCAAGAGACCTAAAAATACAAACTTGTCACAAATGCAACACACGGTTTTTTTCATGCCATCATTGGCAGCACACCTGTACACTTTTAGGGATAACGGCATCTGGAAAGAGCTACATAACATTCAGGTCTGACTCGGTTCCAGCTGCTGCAGCTTCTTTTCACGGCTTAACTGAATCGATTTCCTCCACGAGCTGCTGCTGTGTGCCGATTTGCTGAATGGACCGCGTGAGGCGGGACTCCTTTTTTGTCTTTGGGGTCATTGGAAACAACAATTCATCTCGCGTACTCAAAGTCATCGTGTGTCATTTCAGCGCGTGTCCCGTAAAACGCTGCAATGGTAACAGATCCCCCCCCCCCGCTTGGAGAACATGAACATAAAGCAGGTGGCTTTGGAGCTCGATAGATAGACGAGCAATAAAATAAATGCCTTCCCTTCCAGCCGCTTGCCGGTAAATCTCGGTTGCGTTTCCCAGGCTGCGGCCGTAAACTCCTCAAAACTTTTCCTCCCTCGCTTTTATTTATTTCCGCACCTCCATGTCCCTCAAATAGTCCAATGACTCGTCCCGGTGTCATTAAAGCACAGCGCTGCATCCTGAAGCTGAAAGGAGGAGGAACTCCTACACCACAGAAAGACAAAGAACAGGCCAAATGTAAGGCGTCCATGCAGAGATCGGCTGCGTGCGCGTCGCCTTGTGTGCGTTTCCTAATCCCACAGTGCCGTCTGACGGCAGCGCCGACGTTTGGAGGGGAAGGCAAAGAAGGACAGATGGCAGGAATGAATTCTCGTGTTTTTTTTCTTTTCCAGAATATCGTATTGCACCGCGGACAAGATGCACGACAAAGTGTTTGCCTACATCGCCCAGAGTCAGCACAACGAGGCTCTCGAGTGTCACGCCTTCCTCTGCCCGAAGAGAAAACTGGTAAATGAGTAGCAACGTCGCGTTGCTGTCGGCGCAGCTAGGCTGAAGTATTAGAATATTGTAGTATTAATACCCACTCCATTACGCCTGTCTAATTACAGGACTATTAAACATCAAAGGAAATACTCTTATTTGCTTTCTTGCAAGGAGTTACTCTCAGATTTGATTGTTCATTAGCCAAGTTTAAACGTTTGGTACTGTCTGTTATAATCTGCAAACAGAAATCCAATGAGGAGATTAGCAGCACGCTCACATCTGTCTGCAGATTA
>NC_090914.1:2798445-2925462 GCF_040956055.1 Brachionichthys hirsutus | reverse complement strand
ATGTAGTTCTGAACGTCCTTCAAGGCCATTCTTAAGATATTTCTATGGGTTGTCAGGTCTTCATCGTCATAATCATGTCTGAGTGTCTTAAGGCAGGGGGGGGGGGGGGGGGGGTCACTGACATGGAACATGATGTTTACCCCACAAGGTTTCATGGCAGCCATTGCTAATAGCGACTGTCTTTTCCTCTGCTCCTCCAGACTCGCTGAGTCTCGCACTAACCCCCAGGTCCTGGACATTGGGGTGAAACCTCAGGACCTCAACACTGAAGAATGCCTGTCCCCAGTAAAATGGGACCAAGAGGACACGGACTTCACTGCACAAAAAGACACGTTTGGGTTCTAATGGGGACGCCAATGCCAAGGACGGGGGGGGGGGGGGGGGGGGGGGGGGACAGAAGACGTTTGGATGGAGAAGTAGAAAGAGAAACACTTGTGGACATCAAAGTAAGGTTTCCCAGCTTCCGAGCTTCCATCTATTGCCAAGTCCTGCAAGTGTTGCCCCCTAGTGGCTCCTTGATTCTTCTGCATCTACTCAACCAGAGGAGGACATGAGCGAGACAGTTCAAAGAACAGGCCAAAGCAATATCAATCAGTTTATCCATTACAATCATAACGTTTGTTACAGTCGTTGTATTACTTCATGTCTTATATCTGTTTACCCGTTCGCTGTTTGTAATGTGTTTGCATTTGTGCGTCTGCACCTTGTGTTAAGGAGTGTTTACAGCGTGTAGAAATGGGACTGGTGAACCATCCAAAGCACCAACTTCAGTGTTGGAGAAAGATCGTTACTAACTTACCTACGAGCTCCAAGAATTCAGCCTCATTGTTCAACAGAAGCTTTAAAAATGTGTTTTCTGTTAAAGATTTTTTTTAAAGTGAAAAATGAATGAGCAAAATGACAATCTTTATTTTATTTCTAATGCAAATCTATTTTTGCACTCGGCAGTCTTTAAAACTGTTTTCATTTGAGGGAATTATCAGCGATCATTTAATTTCGTTTTACGTACAGTGCCTTTGTTCACTCTTGGAGTTTTTTACACAATACGTTTGCTAAAATTTTTAATAGTGAAGACAATAATAAATAAAAAAGTCCATCTTATAATTCCTTTTAAGAATGACTCCTACTCCCCTCTCTGACTCATAAACGAGATTGGGATGCGGGAGGGAACGCCAAACGTGTTTTTCCACTTAAACAGAGGTGATAGATCGCTTTCACTGTGTGTTAAAATATATTGTTGCATCGTTTCTTTCCGTCATTGGATGATTCCCAGTTTTGCTTTTGCCGTTTTTTGGTATTTGACAGAATTTAATTTAAGTCATTAATTTACATGCAATTAATTTGAGACTGAGTTTTATTAAAATGTATGTACAGTGTATGTATATTTTTTATAAACTGTTCTGTACTTCCAAAACCAGTGTAATGATGCCACTGTTAACGGATTTTTGCATAACATAACGGGGTCCGTATAAAATTCTGATTACATTTTTCCAAAGCTGATTGTAGTTCATTATACGGACAGAAAAGTCCAAAACTGAATCGCATCTTGACTGACTAAAGCCCAACATGTTTGATAAATGAGTAACTCAAGTGTCAACCCGTGTGCTTCAAGACAGAGTTTCTGCATTTACAAATCTATTTTCAGAAACGCGTCTCGTGTAGTGTCACATTTCACCTTCGCTCATGTTGATCTCATGCAAATATTCCTGAAGCAGGGGTCCCCAAACTACGGCCCGCGGGCCGGATCCTTTCCGTACAACATGAGTAGCCTCCCTTTTATTTGGGACAATTTTAATGATGGTCACACACGGCCAGAAAGTTAATGTTCCGGTGCTCTGTAATATCAACTTATTACATAGTAATTACTTTGTAATAACAGGGCACGTTTCCTCACCTCCACGGTGGCATAGTTGGCAGCACTGTAGAGGGGGGCAAAATGGCCCTGGTATCAAATCCCACTACGGGAATGAGATGGAGCAGGGGCAACAGGGTAGGCCCAGGGCACACCTGAGCGGAGTGGAGTGGACCAGTGGTCCAGTCCACTCCGCCCAGGTAAGGCCCTACTCCACCCCCACTCCCACAGCTGGATGCGAACCCAGTTCCTCTGGCAGTAGACCGGTAACCCTACCGACTACGCCACCGTATAGGTGAGGAAACTCGAGGTATTCTCAGACCACAGCGTGTTGTTATGTTGTACGGTGTTGCTCTGTTGTTGTGTTGTTGTGTTGTTCTGTGTTGCTGTGTTGTTGTGTTGTTGTGTTGTGCTTTTTCCTTTTGTGTTATGTGGAGTGGGCGTGTCTCAGACCAGGTGACGTCGTACTGGATTCAAAACCAGTGCCTCTGGTCTAAAGTCAACAATGCTACTGTCTATGTATCCTAATGTTTGACGGGGTAACGTCTAGGTGGTGTAGTGGGTAGTGCGCTTGACTCCCTGCTAGAAGATCCTGGGTTCAAAACCAAGGCGTGCAGCACTCAGGTTTTTTACAATTTTACAGTTTTTTTGAGGTTTGTTGTTTGCTCCTCTGCAGCTGTATTGGATCAGCTGATTGATCCGGTCGTTCTTCCCCTCTGCACTTCCTGATAGTGCTGGAGAGAGACTGAGTTTGGGTGTGAGAGGCATTGCGTGTGTGACACTCCATTCATGTCACTGTGTGTAGTTGTGATGGTGAGATGAAGCCTAAACTACAGCCTGCCTCCACATTCGGCCCCTAAATGTTTAGGCACCCCTGCCATCGTCACACTTTTCCTACAAACTGACCCCGGCCCTCCATCAGAGAAGGGAAAAGTGATGTGGCCCTCACAGGGAAAAGTTTGGGGACCCCGATTCATGTGACACTCGATTCATGTCACTGTGTGTAGTTGTGATGGTGAGATTTTGGGGGGGGGGGCACGGATATGTCTTGCGCAATTTTATTGGGTCAAATGGTAACAAAGCGTCAATTTTGAGACAAGATCATTAGATCGATTACATTTAATCATCAAATTTATTAAGTGATTCAAAACTTTCATCTACTGGTATTTAAATGAGAACGTGCACAAAGTGCTTCGCCCAATGAGGTGAGTTGCATTCTGCAGCGTCACAGCAACACATGTTTAGGGGTGTGTCTACTCTCCAACTTCCTTAAACTCCACATTCCTGACTGCCGAGGGACGAGGAGGATGCATTTTATACCGCGGTGCGCCTTTTTATGTGAGTACGAAATTCACGCAAACCACGGACACAGGCAGTCGATGTTGTGACGCACTTTTAAAAGCAGCAGATTTGTTTTAAAGGAATGCAATAAGCTTCCGTAGGAATGAATGAATGAATGAGATAAGATATTCCCTTTATTGGTCCCGTTTATACTAAGCTAAGGGGGAATTCCGAGTTACATCAGCAACAGTAGAGCAGGCAAAGCTTTCAGACAAACTAACACAGAGGATTATGAATATAAATATATATTCATGTTACACTAGCTGTAGTTTTCGGGTGTGTCCTGGTCAGAAACGCGTCTCATGTAGTGTCACATTTCACCTTCGATCATGTTGATCTCATGCAAATATTCCTAAAGCAGGGGTCCCCAAACTACGGCCCACGGGCCGGATCCGGCCCATTTCCACGTTTGGCCTGGCCCCCTGAACAATACCAGAGACCCAAAATAGAATTTACTTATTTTCCTTTCCAAACAACATGAGTAGCCCCCCTTTTATTTTGGACAATTTTAATGAAGGTCACATACGGCCAGAAAGTTAATGTTCCGGTGCTCTGTAATATCAACTTATTACATAGTAATTACTTTGTAATAACAGGGCAAGTTTCCTCACCTCCACGGCGGCATAGTTGGCAGCACTGTAGAGGGGGGCAAAATGGCCCTGGTATCGAATCCCACTACGGGAATGAGATGGAGCAGGGGCAACAGGGTAGGTCCAGGGCACACCTGAGCGGAGTGGAGTGGACCAGCGGTCCAGTTCACTCCGCCCAGGTAAGGCCCTAGGCCTACCCTGCCGCCCCTGCTCCACCCCCACTCCCACAGCTGGATGCGAACCCAGTTCCTCTGGCAGTAGACCGGTAACCCTACCGACTACGCCACCGTACAGGTGAGGAGACTTGAGGTATTCTCAGACCACAGCGTGTTGTTGTGTTGTTCTGTGTTGCGGTGTTGTTGTGTTGTTATGTTGTGCTTTTTCCTTTTGTGTTATGTGGAGTGGGCGTGTCTCCGACCAGGTGATGTCGTACTGGATTCAAAACCAGTGCCTCTGGTCTAAAGTCAACAATGCTACTGTCTATTTATCCTAACGCTTGATGGGGTAACATCTAGGTGGTGTAGTGGGTAGTGCACTTGACTCCCTGCTAGAAGATCCTGGGTTCAAGACCAAGGCGTGCAGCATTCGGGTTTTTTACAATAATTTGAGGTTTGTTGTTTGCTCCTCTGCAGCTGTATTGGATCAGCTGATTGATCCAGTCGTTCTTCGCCTCTGCACTTCGTGATAGTGCTGGAGAGAGACTGAGTTTGGGTGTGAGAGGCATTGCGTGTGTGACACTCCATTCATGTCACTGTGTGTAGTTGTGATGGTGAGATTTTGGGGGGGGGGGGGCACGGATATGTCTTGCACAATTTATTGGGTCAAATGGTAACAAAGCGTCAATTTTGAGACAAGATCATTAGATCGATTACATTTAATCATCAAATTTATTAAGTGATTCAAAACTTTCATCTACTGGTATTTAAATGAGAAAGTGCACAAAGTGCTTCGCCCAATGAGGTGAGTTGCATTCTGCAGCGTCACAGCAACACATGTTTAGGGGTGTGTCTACTCTCCAACTTCCTTAAACTCCACATTCCTGACTGCCGAGGGACGAGGAGGATGCATTTTATACCGCGGTGCGCCTTTTTATGTGAGTACGAAATTCACGCAAACCACGGACACAGGCAGTCGATGTTGTGACGCACTTTTAAAAGCAGAAGATTTGTTTTAAAGGAATGTAATAAGCTTCCATAGGAATGAATGAATAAATGAATGAGATAAGATATTCCCTTTATTGGTCCCGTTTATACTAAGCTAAGGGGGAATTCCGAGTTACATCAGCAACAGTAGAGCAGGCAAAGCTTTCAGACAAACTAACACAGAGGAATATGAATATAAATATATATTCATGTTACACTAGCTGTAGTTTTCGGGTGTGTCCTGGTCAAACAGCCACCTACAGGTGGTGCAATCTGTATTTTAATTTGTTAAAAATTAAAATACAGATTTTCAGTTAGGATAACAAATATAGAAACAAAACGGACAGATACTGTGGTGATATCTAAGCATAAGTACGACATTGTCCCAACCGCTTAATCCGTCATCGGGTCGCGGGCCAAGCTGGAGCCAATCCCAGCAGTCAACGGGCGAGAGGCAGCGGACACCCTGGACAAGCCGCCAGTTCATCGCAGGGCAACACAGAGACAGACAATCAGCCACACTCACACCTACGGGCAATTTAGTGTCACCAATCAGCCTAGGCTGCATGTCTTTGGAAGTGGGAGGAAGCCACGCAGACACGGAGAGAACCCACGCAGACACGGGGAGAACATGCAAATTCCTCACAGAACCTGCGACCATCTCGCTGTGAGGCAACAGTGCAAGTACGACGCCTTAATTCAAATACTGTACACTACAAACCAAATTAGGCATGCTATAATTTGCATACAGGAGCAGAGATGCAGCACATTCCACCTAAAACAATAAATAACGAGCCAAGGAAGGTCTGACTTGACTCTGAAGCAGTTTTTTTCCTCTCCAATCTTTCAAGGCACAACGCAAACATTGGGACATGAGACATCACACATCATTCATTTTACATCCCTCCATTGAGACGTAAGACATCCTGAACATTTTAACATTGCTTTTGCCACTTCCCCATTTAGTGGCAAAAGCAATGTTAAAATGTTCAGGATGTCTCATTCCCCTCCTAATTGGATTCACACCGTCCACATGGTGAACTGGATCACCATCAAAAGGTTCTAAATTGTTCTTGGTATCTTTATGCAACAACCATGAAAAGTAAAAGTGATCGGGAGTTTGAATCCATAAATGGGGTTCGTTTTAGACTCTTGCCTCTGCGGCCCGGCCCCGGATAAGATGGAGGGATGTCTCTCTTCTTTTTCCCTTTCGCACTACTGATTTGGGTTCTTGGATTGAATTGTACATAATAGACAATTATGGAATTTGTAAACATTCCTTATTTTGTAAAATGAAGATTGTAACAGACATTAACCATTCATTCACACACACACACACGCACACACACACACACACACCGGTAAGCAGGTCTGGAATGACCTCTCTCCACCGTCGCTGTTTCCCTTGCCTCGTCGTCAAACACGTGACGTCATTGCGTCAACAAATCGGGTGATGCGTTTGTCTTTTTGTCTGCAGGTAGCGTTCTATCTCTGTGCAGCTCGCTGTTCTTCTGCAATGTGACCTTTGATGGGAACCAAACCGTGTACAGCATCTTCTCCAAGCTTAATCAATCAAACATGTCTGTCTGCGACTACTCCTGGGCCAACTCAACAGTAAGCCGGAGAAGCCAGAACACTTTAGCTCAGCGTTTTCTTACTTTTGCTGTTGTTTTTTTGTGGTGCCATGATTTTTTTTCTTCCTTATTTTAATTGCAGCGTCATGTGTTCGCACATCACGAGTCTAAAGAAGAAGGGGTGACGCTCAACAGGCTCTCCCTCTCAAAATGCATGAACCCGGTCTTCCATGTGCGATTCTGCTTCTCAGAGGTGCGGCCGCCTTTAGCACGGACACTCCTCCCAATTCTTTGATTAATCTGTTGCACAGAAAAAATAAGAATCAGAAGTAAAATAATGTTGCAAAGAGAAATTGTTTACATAATATTGTATGTTTAGGACATCAAAACGTGCAATAATATTTTTAAATGGTGTCTTGCTAACGCTAACCCATCCTCCAGATAGCAAGGATCTCACTGTTTTCTCTTTTGTTTCCTGGCTTTAGGGGGAACGCTTCTTTGTTACTTGTAACAGTGAGTATAATTTACAGTCAGACGTAAATCTATTGTAGGAAATGTATTTTTTCTGCTCATACACTTGAGTGAGTGAATTATAATCCATTCATAAAGCTTTCTGACTGTCATTAGCACACCACCAGTCTTTTTTTTTGTGAGTTCTAGTGTAAGAATGTCTTTTTGCAGTCAGCTGCAGGCCGAATCCTGCCTCTCAGGCAGACGAAGACAAAGGCACAGAACCGACAGAACCAACAGAACCAACAGAACCGCCGGGAGGTAGGCGTGAATATTTATTATGCATTTTGGAAAAGGTGTGAACCGTAATCTAAAGCAATGAGAACTGATTTGAAACGGGGAAAACAAGCAGTGCCTCTCTGTGTTTCGTATGCTGTTTGAGCAATTGTTTAAAAGCTAAAGAAAAATGTGTTTATCTTGTAAACAACAAAATACCAAAAGCAATTAAAAAAAATTCAGGAACGCACTCTAATGTTTTATAAGCTGCCAGACACTTACCAGTTAATTGAAGAAGCATGCATTTAGCTAAAAGGAGGAGGTGTAGGAGTAGTATCTTGGACTACAAGTCCCACAATGCTTTGCACCCACAGGTTGCATGGGAGGGGACCTCCCGTATCTGATTAAACGCGCGACCAACGAGATTCCACCGTGTCCCGTGTCCTCATTATACAGAACATCTCAGTGCAGTGTGTGTCAGAGGGGGTTGGAGTCGATCTTGGCTGTTCTCATCCTTTCACCCACCCCCTCCAAAATGGGGGGGGTTCCCAGAACAGAGCTGGATGTTACCAGCGTTTCCTGTATTGGTTGAAGTGATGCAACCGTGAACTTCTGGATATAAAATTGTGAGTTCTCGTGTAAGAATGCATTTCTTTTTGCAGTCAGCTCCAGCGCGAATCCTGCCTCTCAGGCAGTCGAAGGCCCAGGACCTACAGGAGGTAGGCGTGAACTATCTTACTGTAAATATTTATGCGTTCTGGAAAAGGTGTGAACCGTAATCTAAAGCAATGAGAACTGATTTGAAACAGGAGAACAAGCAGTGCCTCTCTAGGCTCCTAAAGTTCTGCAGCTTGAGTCATTGTTGATCCAAGATTACATCACGGCTCTGCATTTCCTGTATTGGTGGAAGTGATGCAACCTTGAACTTCAGGATATAAAATAACTATTGCAACATCACAGGCCCCTTTTTTTTGCTGTTGGAGACATTTCCAGGAGCAAACGATGTCTAGAAAGGCCTCGGGCAGCGCCGCTTGTCCTTCCTCTGTGTCTGTCAATCATAAGATCATTAGAGCGAAATAAGTTTCCTTCTTTATCCACGTCCATTCAAAATGATCTGTTTAATGTTTGAGGTGATGTCAAACAGCTGTTGGTGCATGAACTCTTTTCTAGTGCCAGACAAGTCCCACACTGTGAGCCGCAATGTCGTTTTTCTGCCGCCGCCGCCGCCGGTGGCGGTGGTGGTGGTGTTGGTGGTGTTGGGGTTGGGGTTGTTGGGGCTCGCTGTGTGTCTGATCATCCGATTCAAAGATAAAATATCCAGGTATTTATTAATTGTATTTAAACATAACGTGACTTGTGTTAAAGTGACCCTATATGTGATGCTTTCAATAATGCCTTTGCTAGGAAGTGCAGCTCTTTCAGTGCCTCGTGTAAGTCCACTGCTGTGAAGTACTCTGCTGCGAAGTACTCTGCCGCGGAGAACTCTGCTGCTGAGCCTCCAGCAGCTGCTGCGGCGACTGAGTAGAAGGTCACGGGGACAACCCAGGCGGGACACCATGTGTGCATGCTGAAGCAAGAAACACTTGTAGATCAATTTGGAGTAATCGTGTACATTCATGTGATTTTTTTCGATACTTTTTATTGATCTTACGTTCAGTAAGAACGGTTTTAATTACACACACAGCTGTGATGTGTCAGCGCACGGATGAATAATACTTGAGGCTGTGGAGGCCGAAGTACACTGAGGACCAACATAATAATAATAGTAATAATAATGCGTTGGTCTCCGAGCGCTTTTCTGGACACCCAAAGACGCTTCACATTGTGCATTATTCATTCCCTCCATACTTTGTGGTGGTGAAGCTACTAGCCACAGCTGCCCTGGGGCAGATACAGCTGCCCTGGGGCAGACGGGCAGTAGCGTGGGCACAATGCAACAATGCAAGCAGGTTTATAAATATAATATTTAGTCTTTATAATGTGAAACGTGCATTAAGAGATAACATATCATTGAAATACTAATATATTTAAATATATATAATAGATAAATATTCTGATATAATTGTATTTGCAGTATATAATTATTTGTACTTTCTGCACTATAATGTATAGACGAGGGATAAGAGATACAGTGAACATGGAGCTCTAGTGATTGTATTATATTAGGAGGTGGATATGTCCAGACATGTCTAGCTTTTAAAGGTACAGTACACCCTTTTTCTGCCTTATGAAGTTCATGTTTGATCTATTCTGGAATTGTGTCTGCTTCAGCTGTCTCATTGTGATTTCTTTCTCAAAAATTAAAAAGTAGTGTTGATTTAATTTGCATTGTTGTCAAAGGAAACGAGACCGCAATGGCTTTTTTTGAAATTCTCCTCTTAGACGGGGTGTTTGACTGTACTTGTACTGTAATACAGTACATACTATTGTTTGACTGTACTTGTACTGCTCTAACATTCTATCTAATAAATATATATTCATGTTACACCAGCTGTAGTTTTTGGGGTGTGTCCTGGTCAAACAGCAAGCAGCTGCCATCTGACCCTCAATCTGAAACATCTGCATCGCTGTCTGAAATGTCAGCGGTGAAAACTTTACATGTCGAATGCTGAACATTTTATTAAGTACTTTTCTAAAACGCTTGTTTTTTACTGGCCGTATGTGATGGAATCAAAAGTATTTGTCACAGTAGTTGAAGGAAATCATCTGACATCTGCATCACAGATCACACCACATAATGAAGAGGCTGTGTTTACACAGTGGCTGGTTTGGAATGAGGACGTGAGCCAATAAAACGTCTCGCCTGCACTGATAAATCAAGAGTATTTATACTTTGGGACATCTGAGCTGCGAATTGCAACATCTCAGCCATGACGTCATGGCAGATTACCGAGCAGTTAAAGGGAGTTTGGATTTCATGAATTGGTTCAATAAGATAGGTGTATATATTTATACAGTAACAGACAGCAAGCCATGGGTTAAACAGAAGCGCGTTGAACAGTCGCTGCCAAGACGGCTGACGTCACACAAATCGAGATTCTCAGGAGTCATGTGACTTTTGACTATTTTTTTTTTTTTTTGCTCTTCTTTATTGACCTCGGTTGACTGAGAACCTACTCAGACAATATTATATAATTGTAATAAGTCTCTCGATGTATTTATACTCAGTGTGAAAAGCTGGGCCTGTTTAGAATAGAAGAACACAAAGATGCAGAACTGTAAGAAAGACACGCACTGCTTTCAGTCTAAAGTGTTTTTAGTTTTATACCAGTCAGGCTTGAAAATCTGCAAGCACAACGGATTCGCTACTGTCGCTTTAGCGGTGAAAGTAAACCCGAACAAAAGATAACTTTCGCTTTATGGCCTCCAGATGGCTGCCTTTTCTTTCTTTTCGGCCACCAATCATCCTCAGAACTTCATTTGGGTCAGAATTTTGCCCATGGTCGATTTTGGAGTTTGCATTTTTTCTTTTAACCACTTTGGTTAGACTTGGCCTTTCAGGATTTTGAGACTTCTACATCATAAAAAACCTGATGTATACAATCAGACACACAGACACTGTATTTCCCATGCAAAACAATTCAAAATTTTGCAAAGAAAACTATACAGATTAAAGCACATAATATACAAAAAGATGTTAATCTAGACACATTTGTCAGAAGGTTCCATTAAAACCTTATTTTCCAAAATAGATTTTCTGAAAATTATTTTCTTGGTTCCGGTTTAAAGGGTTTCAAACTTCCTGTCGCATGAATCACTGCAAGTAGCGATATGCCGCCCCCTACTGGCACCTAAGAGTGTTACAATCCTCTGCCAGTCTCTATTACACGCAGTAATATTATATATGTATTATATTCACAGACACTCGACAATATTTTATATTTGCAAATAATATATATATATATTATAAATGTTTGAAGATTAATAAATTAAAATCCAAGAACGGCAGAGCCCCACCGCCAATTTATGACGTCATCCCTCTCTCGCGCGTGAAAATCACCTGCCGGGAGGACAGCCAGGTATGAAGCGTTTACGTCACATTTTGATTATTAGTGACGTAAACGCTAATGACAATTTTATTGGGTCAAATGGTAACAAAGCGTCAATTTTGAGACAAGATCATTAGATCGATTACATTTAATCATCAAATTTATTAAGTGATTCAAAACTTTCATCGACTGGTAGATTTGGCTTACTGCTGTAAGCCAAATCTACCTTCGGGTACCTGCTAAGGTACCTTCGGGTACAAATAATTAAATAATAATAAAATAAATAAATAAACAGAAATAAAACAGGGTTACTGTTCAGATTAAGAGGAAATTAAAAGTCCTCACAGCTTCCACACAAACAATGCAAAACAGATACATAGCAAATAATTTTGCCGTGATCACGTCAGCTCGGCTTCACAACATCGTCGCAGCAACACGTGCGTAACGCCACGGGGGTGTGTCTACTCTCCAACTTCCATAAACTCCTTTTTCCTGACTGCCGAGGGACGAGCAGGATGCATTTTATACTGCGGTGCGCCTTTTTATGTGAGTACGAAATTCACGCAAACCACGGACACAGGCAGTCGATGTTGTGACGCACTTTTAAAAGCAGAAGATTTGTTTTAAAGGAATGTAATAAGCTTCCATAGGAATGAATGAATGAATGAGATAAGATATTCCCTTTATTGGTCCCGTTTATACTAAGCTAAGGGGGAATCCCGAGTTACATCAGCAACAGTAGAGCAGGCAAAGCTTTCAGACAAACTAACACAGAGGATTATGAATATAAATAAACATATATTCATGTTACGCTAGCTCAGGCGGAGCCGGTCCTAGCCATTTTGGTGCCCTAGGCCTCGGCGAGACTGATTTTGCGCCTCCCCCCCCATACACGGCAAACATTATATGTATAAAACATTAATAACAACAGCCATATGACGGACCTTAAAAGTTTAATTATTCTTCAAAACAACTAGCACACGCTATACAATACAAATAATTAAATAATAATAAAATAAATAAATAAACAGAAATAAAACAGGGTTACTGTTCAGATTAAGAGGAAATTAAAAGTCCTGACAGCTTCCACACAAACAATGCAAAACAGATACATAGCAAATAATTTTGCCATGATCACGTCACAGTTAGCGCTTCCACTGCGCACTAACTGCGCATGCGTGTGACTAAACAGTCTAGCATCTAACAGTTATCTATCACTGTTACAATCATTGAGGTATCACATAAACATATACCGTACAACAGGAATCACGTTGTAAAACAATTAGAGACACCCGTCGACTGCAGAGGCTACGGTAGCTGCTAGCAGCGGGAGCTAACGGTACTTAGCATTCACTTTTAATACAGAGCAACGATCTTACAACGCAAGATAATTATATACAAAATGTCTTGAACATGAACGAGTCCATTCCGGTGCTATCCAACATGTGCTTATGTACTGAACCCAGTGGAAGCGACGCCGTCAGTGGAAGCGTCACGAAGCGACGCCGTCAGTGGCGCATTCGTGTGACGTCACCGGATGCGCTGCGGAGTCCGTCGGTGCGCCACTACTGCCACTTACTGGTGGCGACTGGGATAACACCAGAACGTACTGTTCAGTCAGTCTGCATGCACAACGACAATGAAAACCAATAAAATAGAAATATTGGGGGTTGCCTTTTCTAACTGAAATAGTCATGGGTGCCACACCAGCTTTAGTTTGGAGAAGCTCCTCTCTGCAGCAGCAACTGTCACGGTCTAGCTGAGGTGCGCACTGATAAATCGCCCCCTCCCCCCTTTCCTTGGACGGTCAAGGCGTTGTGATTCAAGTCATACCAAGAATGACAAAATACGAGGGGGGGGGGGTTGTTTTTAATTTTTATCTGTATTTGTTTGTTTTTTATTTTCTAGGCAGAGCATGAGAAAAGGGCGCCCGTTGGTGCTATAAATTATAACTATTATTATTATTATTTTTTTCGAGGCTTGGAGTGGCGCCCCCTCCAGCTGGTGGCGCCCTAGGCAACCGCCTAGTTCGCCTATGCCTAGAGCCGGCTCTGAATATAAATATATATTCATGTTACACTGGCTGTAGTTTTCGGGTGTGTCCTGGTCAAACAGCCACCGACAGGTGGTGCAATCTGTATTTTAATTTGTTAAAAATTAAAATACAGATTTTCAGTTAGGATAACAAATATAGAAACAAAACGGACAGATACTGTGGTGATATCTAAGCATAAGTACGACGCCTTAATTCAAATACTGTACACTACAAACCAAATTAGGCATGCTATAATTTGCATACAGGAGCAGAGATGCAGCACATTCCACCTAAAACAATAAATAAAAATAAACGAGCCAAGGTCTGACTTGACTCTGAAGCAGTTTTTTTCCTCTCCAATCTTTCAAGGCACAACGCAAACATTGGGACATGAGACATCACACATCATTCATTCTACATCCCTCCATTGAGACATAAGACATCCTGAACATTTTAACATTGCTTTTGCCACTTCCCCATTTAGTGGCAAAAGCAATGTTAAAATGTTCAGGATGTCTCGTTCCCCTCCTAATTGGATTCACACCGTCCACATGGTGAACTGGATCACCATCAAAAGGTTCTAAATTGTTCTTGGTATCTTTATGCACCAACCATGAAAAGTAAAAGTGATCGGGAGTTTGAATCCATAAATGGGGTTCGTTTTAGACTCTTGCCTCTGCGACCCGGCCCCGGATAAGATGGAGGGATGTCTCTCTTCTTTTTCCCTTTCGCACTACTGATTTGGGTTCTTGGATTGAATTGTACATAATAGACAATTATGGAATTTGTAAACATTCCTTATTTTGTAAAATGAAGATTGTAACAGACATTAACCATTCATTCACACACACACACCGGTAAGCAGGTCTGGAATGAACTCTCTCCACCGTCGCTGTTTCCCTTGCCTCGTCGTCAAACACGTGACGTCATTGCGTCAACAAATCGGGTGATGCGTTTGTCTTTTTGTCTGCAGGTAGCGTTCTATCTCTGTGCAGCTCGCTGTTCTTCTGCAATGTGACCTTTGATGGGAACCAAACCGTGTACAGCGTCTCCTCCAAGCCTAATCAATCAGACGTGCCGGGGGACTGCGAATACTCCTGGGCCAACTCAACAGTAAGCCGGAGAAGCCAGAACACTTTAGCTCAGCGTTTTCTTACTTTTGCTGTTGTTTTTTTGTGGTGCCATGATTTTTCTTCTTCCTTATTTTAATTGCAGGATGATGTGTTAGCAAATCATCTGGGTAAAGGAGAAGGGGTGACGCTCAACAGAATCGACAGGCTCTCCCTCTCAAAATGCATTGACCCGGTCCTCTATGAGCGAAGCTGCCGCTCAGAGGTGCGGCCGCCTTTAGCACGGACACTCCTCCCAATTCTTTGATTCATCTGTTGTACAGAAAAAATAAGAATCAGAAGTAAAATAATGTTGCAAAGAGAAATATTGTTTTAGTCATGCGGGCTAAATTGTTTACATAATATTGTATGTTTAGGACATCAAAACGTGCAATAATATTTTTAAATGGTGTCTTGCTAACGCTAACCCATCCTCCAGATAGCAAGGATCTCACTGTTTTCTCTTTTGTTTCCTGGCTTTAGAGGGAACACTTCTCTGCTACTTGTAACAGTGAGTATAATTTACAGTCAGACTTAAATCTATTGTAGGAAATGTATTTTTTCTGCTCATACACTTGAGTGAGTGAATTATAATCCATTCATAAAGCTTTCTGACGGCTGTCATTAGCACACCACCAGTCTTTTTTTTTGTGAGTTCTAGTGTAAGAATGTATTTTTGCAGTCAGCTGCAGCGCGAATCCTGCCTCTCAGGCAGACGAAGACAAAGGCACAGAACCGACAGAACCAACAGAACCGCCGGGAGGTAGGCGTGAATATTTATTATGCATTTTGGAAAAGGTGTGAACCGTAATCTAAAGCAATGAGAACTGATTTGAAACGGGGAAAACAAGCAGTGCCTCTCTGTGTTTCGTATGCTGTTTGAGCAATTGTTTAAAAGCTAAAGAAAAATGTGTTTATCTTTTAAACAACAAAATACCAAAAGCAATTAAAAAAATTTCAGGAACGCACTTTAATGTTTTATAAGCTGCCAGACACTTACCAGTTAATTGAAGAAGCATGCATTTAGCTAAAAGGAGGAGGTGTAGGAGTAGTATCTTGGACTACAAGTCCCACAATGCTTTGCACCCACAGGTTGCAGGGGAGGGGACCTCCCGTATCTGATTAAACGCGTTACCAACGAGATTCCACCGTGTCCCGTGTCCTCATTATACAGAACATCTCAGTGCAGTGTGTGTCAGAGGGGGTTGGAGTCGATCTTGGCTGTTCTCATCCTTTCACCCACCCCCTCCAAAATGGGGGGGGGTTCCCAGAACAGAGCTGGATGTTACCAGCGTTTCCTGTATTGGTTGAAGTGATGCAACCGTGAACTTCTGGATATAAAATTGTGAGTTCTCGTGTAAGAATGCATTTCTTTTTGCAGTCAGCTCCAGCGCGAATCCTGCCTCTCAGGCAGTCGAAGGCCCAGGACCTACAGGAGGTAGGCGTGAACTATCTTACTGTAAATATTTATGCATTGTGGAAAAGGTGTGAACCGTAATCTAAAGCAATGAGAACTGATTTGAAACAGGAAAACAAGCAGTGCCTCTCTAGGCTCCTAAAGTTCTGCAGCTTGAGTCATTGTTGATCCAAGATTACATCACGGCTCTGCATTTCCTGTATTGGTGGAAGTGATGCAACCTTGAACTTCAGGATATAAAATAACTATTGCAACATCACAGGCCCCTTTTTTTTGCTGTTGGAGACATTTCCAGGAGCAAACGATGTCTAGAAAGGCCTCGGGCAGCGCCGCTTGTCCTTCCTCTGTGTCTGTCAATCATAAGATCATTAGAGCGAAATAAGTTTCCTTCTTTATCCATGTCATTCAAAATGATCTGTTTAATGTTTGAGGTGATGTCAAACAGCTGTTGGTGCATGAACTCTTTTCTAGTGCCAGACAAGTCCCACACTGTGAGCCGCGATGTCGTTCTGGCGGTGTTGGTGGTGTTGGTGGTGCTCGCTGGGTGTCTGATCATCCAATTCAAAGATAAAATATCCAGGTATTTATTAATTGTATTTAAACATAAAGTGACTTGTGTTAAAGTGACCATATATGTGATGCTTTCAATAATGCCTTTGCTAGGAAGTGCAGCTCTTTCAGTGCCTCGTGTAAGTCCACTGCTGTGAAGTACTCTGCTGCGAAGTACTCTGCTGCGAAGTACTCTGCCGCGGAGAATTCTGCTGCTGAGCCTCCAGCAGCTGCTGCGGCGACTGAGTAGAAGGTCACGGGGACAACCCAGGCGGGACACCATGTGTACGTGCTGAAGCAAGAAACACTTGTAGATCAATTTGGAGTAATCGTGTACATTCATGTGATTTTTTGGGAAACTATACTTTGTCTAAATTTTGTATTGGGGCATTAAGTCAGTGTGATCGATAGTTAACTTTATATTTGCCAGGCTGCTCTCCATTGTAAGCGTTAATCACTGTTTTGCTGTTATTGGACAAATCCACCAAGTCCTACAAGTCATATTTTTTTATTCGATACTTTTTATTGATCTTACGTTCAGTAAGAACGGTTTTAATTACACACGCAGCTGTGATGTGTCAGCGCACGGATGAATAATACTTGAGGCTGTGGAGGCCGAAGTACACTGAGGACCAACATAATAATAATAGTAATAATAATGCGTTGGTCTCGGAGCACTTTTCTGGACACCCAAAGACGCTTGACATTGTGCATTATTCATTCCCTCCATACTCTGTGGTGGTGAAGCTACTAGCCACAGCTGCCCTGGGGCAGATACGGCTGCCCTGGGGCAGACGGGCAGTAGCGTGGGCACAATGCAACAATGCAAGCAGGTTTATAAATATAATATTTAGTCTTTATGATGTGAAACGTGCATTAAGAGATAACATATCATTGAAATACTAATATATTTAAATATATATAATAGATAAATATTCTGATATAATTGTATTTGCGGTATATAATTATTTGTACTTTCTGCACTATAATGTATAGACGAGGGATAAGAGATACAGTGAACATGGAGTTCTAGTGATTGTATTATATTAGGAGGTGGATATGTCCAGACATGTCTACCTTTTAAAGGTACAGTACACCCTTTTTCTGCCTTATGAAGTTCATGTTTGATCTATTCTGGAATTGTGTCTGCTTCAGCTGTTTCATTGTGATTTCTTTGTCAAAAATTAAAAAGTAGTGTTGATTTAATTTGCATTGTTGTCAAAGGAAACGAGACCGCAATGGCTTTTTTTGAAATTCTCCTCTTAGACGGGGTGTTTGACTGTACTTGTACTGTAATACAGTACATACTATTGTTTGACTGTACTTGTACTGCTCTAACATTCTATCTAATAAATATATATTCATGTTACACCAGCTGTAGTTTTTGGGGTGTGTCCTGGTCAAACAGCAAGCAGCTGCCAAACAGCTGCCATCTGACCCTCAATCTGAAACATCTGCATCGCTGTCTAAAATGTCAGCGGTGAAAACTTTACATGTCGAATACTGAACATTTTATTAAGTGCTTTTCTAAAACGCTTGTTTTTTACTGGCCGTATGTGATGGAATCAAAAGTATTTGTCACAGTAGTTGAAGGAAATCATCTGACATCTGCATCACAGATCACACCACATAATAAAGAGGCTGTGTTTACACAGTGGCTGGTTTGGAATGAGGACGTGAGCCAATAAAACATCTCGCCTGCACTGATAAATCAAGAGTATTTATACTTTGGGACATCTGAGCTGCGAATTGCAACATCTCAGCCATGACGTCATGGCAGATTACCGAGCAGTTAAAGGGAGTTTGGATTTCATAAATTGGTTCAATAAGATAGGTGTATATATTTATACAGTAACAGACAGCAAGCCATGGGTTAAACAGAAGCGCGTTGAACAGTCGCTGCCAAGACGGCTGACGTCACTCAAATCGAGATTCTCAGGAGTCATGTGACTTTTGACTATTTATTTATTTTTGCTCGTCTTTATTTACCTCGGTTGACTGAGAACCTACTCAGACAATATTATATAATTGTAATAAGTCTCTCGATGTATTTATACTCAGTGTGAAAAGCTGGGCCTGTTTAGAATAGAAGAACACAAAGATGCAGAACTGTAAGAAAGACACGCACTGCTTTCAGTCTAAAGTGTTTTTAGTTTTATACCAGTCAGGCTTGAAAATCTGCAAGCACAACGGATTCGCTACTGTCGCTTTAGCGGTGAAAGTAAACCCGAACAAAAGATAACTTTCGCTTTATGGCCTCCAGATGGCTGCCTTTTCTTTCTTTTCGGCCACCAATCATCCTAAGAACTTCATTTGGGTCAGAATTTTGCCCATGGTCGATTTTGGAGTTTGCATTTTTCCTTTTAACCACTTTGGTTAGACTTGGCCTTTCAGGATTTTGAGACTTCTACATCATAAAAAACCTGATGTATACAATCAGACACACAGACACTGTATTTCCCATGCAAAACAATTCAAAATTTTGCAAGGAAAACTATACAGATTAAAGCACATAATATACAAAAAGATGTTAATCTAGACACATTTGTCAGAAGGTTCCATTAAAACCTTATTTTCCAAAATAGATTTTCTGAAAATTATTTTCTTGGTTCCGGTTTAAAGGGTTTCAAACTTCCTGTCGCATGAATCACTGCAAGTAGCGATATGCCGCCCCCTACTGGCACCTAAGAGTGTTACAATTCTCTGCCAGTCTCCATTACACGCAGTAATATTATATATGTATTTCCCATGCAAAACAATTCAAAATTTTGCAAAGAAAAATATACAGATTAAAGCACATAATATACAAAAAGATGTTAATCTAGACACATTTGTCAGAAGGTTCCATTAAAACCTTATTTTCCAAAATAGATTTTCTGAAAATTATTTTCTTGGTTCCGGTTTAAAGGGTTTCAAACTTCCTGTCGCATGAATCACTGCAAGTAGCGATATGCCGCCCCCTACTGGCACCTAAGAGTGTTACAATTCTCTGCCAGTCTCTATTACACGCAGTAATATTATATATGTATTATATTCACAGACACTCGACAATATTTTATATTTGCAAAAAAAAAATATATATATTATAAATGTTTGAAGATTAATGAATTAAAATCCAAGAACGGCAGAGCCCCACCGCCAATTTATGACGTCATCCCTCTCTCGCGCGCGTGAAAATCACCTGCCGGGAGGACAGCCAGGTATGAAGCGTTTACGTCACATTTTGATTATTTACGGAAGGAAGCGAGTTTAACTTTTAGCCCGGTCACGTTTCAGATCGCCGTTAATCACTTCTTACACTCCGCGAACTGGTAACGTGAAAGAAAAAAGGGCCGACTTGCTAACAATCTGAAGAAAGTGCTGCTGCTGCTAAAGGCTAACGGTCAATGCTAACGTCATAGTGTTTTTTTTGGGGGGGGTAATCTCTTTAATGAGCCCTTAAGTCCTGCTTAGGTTTAATATTTGGAACTTAATTTATAGCAGCAACGATTCAGTGGCGTTAGCTAACCACACAAAATACAGTTTTACCTTTTACTTATCGCAAAGTGCACCGAATGCTTTGACTTTAGCTAACGTTAGCTAATGCTAATGACACAAACTCAGAAACGGAGCGATTTTCGCTTTGGTTGCTGACCTGATCTTCATTGTAAACCATTGTTTTAAGTCCTAATTTCTGTTTGATCTGTGAGACACTTCTTGACTTTATTCTTTAATGACAGAGCGGATCATCACTTCTTGTGATCTCATGATTTCTCATCGGCTTTCGTCTTTGTTTCACAGACATGGATAAATCTGCAGACGCCCAGCAGCGCCTGATATTCAGTCGGCTGGACCCGGACAATTTGGGACACTTGAAACCTTTGTCTCTCTATTCAAAGACGATCGCGTCTGACCAAGAGGCCGGTCTGGATCGCTTAAGTAAGCCGATCAATTTCACACTCGAGATAAGGAATAGTTGTGTGAAGAGTAAACTACGTGGTTCAGATCCCGAAGAACATTATGAGGCTCCAGCGAAGAAGTTCGTCTGTCAGAAGTCTGTGTCTCCGGATGTTGGGTGCTTCGTGGGCTCTCCTGGGGACGCTGCGAGACAGTACACGTCTCTGAAAGTAGAAATAACACAGAACCTGAGCCCCCAGCTCGTCTCGGAGCCCCGGAGTCTGAACGTCACGTCAAAGGTTGCGCCTCCCTTCGTCGACGACATCGACTTCGTCTTGCGTCTGAATCCCTTTGATGGCGGTCCTGCGATTAGACTGTCTGATCATGTAGCGAGAGGCGAAAGTCCAAGTAGCAGCGCGTCTCAAACCGCTGCCGTGGCGCTCGGACGACAGTTTAAAAGAGGAGACGACCGAGAAGACGAGGGTTGCTCCTCCACGTCCCGCAGAGGAGACGCTAAAACGGGGAAAGCCCCCCCTCGGTCAAAACGCCTTCCTGAACAGGAAGTTTCTTTCACATCTGGCGACTTGGATCCTGCTGTCGGGGGGTCATCTCAGCCGACGTCTCCCGTCGAGCCTCTGGACGGCGATGTGTTTGACCCGCCCCTGTTTGAATCGTCTAACATCTGCGGTGTCGCTGCGAAGCTGAGTGGAGATGAGCGGAGCAGGCTGGCGTTCCAGGAGCTGCCCGGAGGTACGATGGCGCCGGTCCAGAGGTCACGGGACTCGTTCGGAGAAGAAACCACCTGGGACACGAGCTTGGAGACGTCGTTGCCTCTCCAAGTTCAGGTACGCTGATTTAAGCTAATGCGACATTAGCGGCTCATTTATAAAGTGCATAGATTCCCACATTCTGTGTTCGACTGATGTGCTTTTTGTGTTTTTTTTAAGCTTAAGTCAGTCGTCGTCGTTCCACATCAGCACCCTCTCCACGGTAATCCATCAGCGGGAGCGTCGCCAAAGCAACCCGCCGAGGCCGCCGACCAACGGCCAGCGCTCGTCGGCGTCAACCAGAACCACAGTGCCAGAAGTCACAGGTACGGGTAGGACCGTCCCTGTCCTCTAGGGGGCGCAGTACGACCACAGGAAAACAACGTGGAAGTTGTGGCAGTCTTTTCATTGTTTACCTTTCGTGTGAAACTACTTCCTGTTGACTGTTTACATAAGGGAGGGGCTTGTGTCTTTCAGGCCGGCGGTCTTCGACCGCGAGTCGGAGATGATGCGCGACAAAGAGGCGTACGTCTACTCGGTCACCCGACACATGAATGAGAATCCAGGGGCCAGCGAAGGTGCGACACCCCCCCCCCCACATCTCAAACAGCACAGCACTTTATAGCCTCTTCTCTGACGGCGATGCTTCCGGCTGCTTCTCCTCGTGTCTATCACCCTGATTTTACTGCTTCATGCTTGGAATGTGTCGCCACCTTCTTATTTATTATCGCCCGAATCTTCTCAATATCGGTGACTCTGTGGTGAAGCTACAGATCTGAGACTCTGAAGGAGCGAGACATGAGACGACTCGCATGATTTGTTGGCTCTCCACGCCACCCTGGACATGCGGGAGCGTCTCCCCTTCCTCTCTCCTCTCCGTTTGGCTTCCAATCCTTTACAGAGTTGATTTTAAACTGTTAATGTCTGTATTTAAATCTCTTAACGGTCTCGCTCCTCCGTATTCCTCTGAACTGCTGACACATCAGGGCCGAAACGCAGCTCTGCGGGTCGTCCAATCGGCAGCTGCTATACACCTATAAATTGGGGTGTATATTTTAATAGATGTCCCTATAATCCGGTTTTAAGGTGGTGTTTTATGCTATATTTTTTAACAGAAAGCACTTTGAGCTGTTTCACAGGGTCATACGAGTCCAGTGACTCTTAAACGTCAGTTTTTAAAAGCGTCTTTTCTGTCTTCCAGACTTTGGTAAAGAAAGCGCAGGAAGCGCGTTTGGGTGTGTTAACAACGCCATATCCGAGCTCCACAACCTGATGGCCCGCGTGGCTGACAGC
This sequence comes from Brachionichthys hirsutus, assembly GCF_040956055.1. Lineage (NCBI taxonomy): Eukaryota > Metazoa > Chordata > Actinopteri > Lophiiformes > Brachionichthyidae > Brachionichthys > Brachionichthys hirsutus. Next base: position 2,903,202 of record NC_090914.1, on the reverse strand, counting down.
AGCGGCGGCGCCGCCGGCGCGGCGTGGCAGCATCCGTCCGACCTCACTCGCAGGTTCCACCGTTCTTTCACGGTTTCTCTGCACGGGTGAAAGTCGATGTCGTTTCCTGCCGTTACTATCGGCCCGACCGCCGCCGCTAACGTTCACGCCCAACTCCTGCCATGAACTTGCACATGCAGACTAATTTGCTAAAGTCTCAAAATCATGATGATTTGCTTTCACCCCGAGTTAACTCTTTCAGTGCCAGCCATTTTCATCTCAGTGATATGCCCCAGTTTTCGTGTATTTTTCCCGATATTCCAAGCCCCACGGAGTATTCATTACTACGACGATGCAAAACGCAAAAAGAAAGATTAAAGTCGCTTCTTTCATGAGGAAAAAAAAAAAGAAATGTATTCCTACCATTTTTTCCATTCTGGAGTTTTTGGCGGTTGAAGAGGCAGATTTCAATGTCGGGTTTGGCTGTGAATGTTTGGGTTTCAAAAAACGTCGAATAAACGACGTGTGTTTATTCGCAGGAACTACCAAAGACGATTTGGAAACTTGAAGCCAACAGCGACCCTCGGGGAATGGAAGGCCAAGAACTGCGCTGCCCTGAAGCGTTTCGCCGACGTTCTCTCAAGCGAGTCGACTTGACTGGATTCGCTTTAAACAGAAACTCTAACTCTGAAGTTACACAAAAGGCACCAATGTTGATGTTACACTGTCTTTTCTTCTAATATCTAATATATAGTTTTTGTTGTGCTTTTTTTGTTTGTTTGTTGTCAAATTAAGTGTGGTATTTCCCCCCCCCCCCTAAGAGCTCTGCATGTCTCTAAATATATAATTGATGCATCTTAATGTTCTGGACATTATATTTGCCTTTCAGCATGTTTGAAAGGACCTTTTGTTTTAATGTGTTTTTCTATTCGTGCCATTTCCCTTGGTAGTTATTTGTGTACCAAAGTATTTACTATTTGAGTGTATTCAGGACTTGCTGTTGTTGTTGCTTCGTGACAACAGGAATCTGAATGCAGGGAGTCACACTTATTTAGTCGATGCGTTCAGGTGCCCTTTGAGAGAGTTACTGTTCCCATTCGTGTACATCGATCCCATTGAGACGGTTAATGTTAGTTTGCTTCTTCATCAGCCACAGTTTCAGCTTTAAGGGGGGGGGGGGGGACTCCCTTGATTATCTGAATGAACTACTGAACGTTATTGTTCGAATCAATCAAGGAAACTGGAGAGAATGTGGATTCACAATTTTCTGAACAAACCAGTCTCCGTCATTTTCTGTTTTTTATTAAGTGTTATTTTCAGTAACAGTAAAAAAGAAAGAGAGAGAAGCAGGGCTACGTTTGTGCCGGTGTGACGGACGCACTGATGTTGAAGTTATAATAAAACTTGGATGGTTCTAGCTAACATTGCAGTCGTCTCCTTCTGTGAATGTTCTTGTATCACGTTCTATGTTTTTCCATCTTTATTTTCCTCACCATGAACCCTGTGAGGATTTCAGTCCTTTTGAAAAATGCACCCCTGGAGCAGGATCCCGACTTCGTCGTGCTCGTTTGGAGTCGACTTCGCAGCGCCCGAGTGCTTTGCGCAGGTACGAACTGACGGAACAACTAGCTGGAAACGAGCAGCGCGGGTCCCGTCCGTTGAATAATGCAAGCTGTCAAAGTAATCCCGCCTGCAGGGCAGCCTGTTCCTGGCCAGTCATCTGGAAGCCGAGGGTGTCGGCGAAGGCCTCGTGACCCCCGTGACGTGCCGTCTGCAGGGCACGTGTGCTGCACAGCATCCTCGGCGCCTGCCTGCTCTTTCCAACAATGTTTTTGCTCCCCCCCCACAGTTAAAAATCTCAGAGGTGAGGGCTTTTCAGTCAGCATTTCAGCTGCTCAGTCAAACGGTTCATGCTCTTACAGAGACAAATCCTGTTTCATGAATAATCTAACGTGTGAATAAGATTCAGGCGATTTGTGTGTCTCGTTGATCGCAGTGTTTTACATAAATTGAGGCGTATGTATTTTTTTTATGGTGGACTGGCCCACTGGTCAATGTAGTTGCCTGTTGGGTGAGGGCTTTCTCAGGTGAAGTTAAATTCCTTCCCAATAACAAATGTCATATGTGCTCATTTGATGGGAAAAAACTCTGACAGCTGAAGCCCGGCGAAGTCTCGGGATTCTCGTGTATTATTCAAGAGAAGTCTTTCCTTCATTCCTTGAGGCAGTTTTTTTTATTTTTCCAAAGTACTTTAGCTCCCTGACTCCCCCCCCCACAGAAATATTAATACAATTAAATCTCAAAGTCCCAGTTTAGTGGAAAATATTCTACATTTTTATTGTATTTAAGCACACACAAGTAAGCATACACCATATCCTTCATTATTCACGTTGTGCAGCCTTGTGTATAATCGGTAACCCACGCTAGCCCTCATTAAACAATCCCTGCTGTACCCATGAATAAGATGAACGCAGACTCTAACAACGCAGTTCATCTTTCTAAACCATGCTTTGTGAATATACTTCCTTTTGCTTTAAGAAGCCGAAAGAGTCCAGCTTCTCCGTGATGTCACAATGATGCAGACTCATCATAAAACATGAGCGTTATGTAAGTTTAGAACATCCGGCCCATCTGCTGTCCAGACCCCAGCATGCATCCAGTAGCATGAGAAACACTTTGTTGCCATGACACTGAAAGTCTTTTTTGTTGTTGTTGACATCGTGTTTTAAAGGGACAGTTGCCTCCTGAAATTGAAAATGCATCTTTTTCATCTTACCTGCCGAGCTATTTATCCACCTGGGTGTCGTCACTAGGCAGTTTTTTCTTTTGTATGTTGAGAAGACTCAACAATGCCGCTGCCTAGATTTCATTACGACAATCCACGGGGGCCTTTTTTTTTTTGAGCTGGACAAGAGCCCCCCCCCCCGCAGGTAACATGAGCAAACTGTCCCTTTGACCGGGATGCAGACTTGGTTCTGTTAGTCGGCACCATTAGTGAAACGTAATTATGTGCTTAGCATGAATGAGGAAATTGATCTCCCGGATCTCTCTGCAGGCAAAGCGCCTGGTTCCAGTCTTTATGCTAAAGCTGTGATAATTAGCCACGAGCGCCTCGTTTGTTTGAGTACTGTCCGTAAAACAAAACAGGGTAAGCTCACGATCAGCCTGCATTTAAATGAGTAATAAGCAATACAATATGTACAGCGGCAACACAGAAGTCTGAATTCAGCCAAGCCTCTGTGAGAGCGTTCGGAGCAAACTTATTTTAACAGGAAGACGACTCTCATCGTTTTGTGGCTCATTTATAAAGTCACTCTTAGCCAGACATTTGTCCAAGCTGGAAATAAATGGCCGATCATTTAAAACTTTCAGCATGTACCATTTTCCTCACCCAAAGAGGGTTTGCTTAACGGCACCTCAAACACAAAGTTATGTAACACAAAGATCAGCAGCAGCAGGACTCCTGCTTTCATTAAACGCTCACTGAAATGTCTTTCCACATTAAATGCCTCGGCTCGACCTAAATGACATCAACTCCCTCGTTTTCCTTTATTTAGCGCACATTTACTAAAATACGTACAGTGTATATGTGGAAGCTAGTGATGAATAGGACACAAATGCGGCTTGCAGGGCTCCACGTCTCAGGCAAATCAAAGGACGTGTTTATTCTTAAGGCAGCGCTACGGAGTTGGAATCAGCCCTCGAATGCACCGTCTGCTTCCTGAAGACAAGTTCCCTTAGAGCACAGCGCGCACCACATGTCGACACCTTCTCGTTTTTAGCCTCTACAACGCAGGGCTTCAACAAAAAATGTGGCTTTTATTTTGTGAAAGTAGTCTCCAGAGAAGCCCTTCTGTTCGGGATGTTTGCGAGAAAGTCTCGAGTTTGAAGGTCGGGCTCATAAAAAGTTTGTTTTCATGCTCTCCATCCAAAGCGCGGATTTCAACAACAGAATGTTCACCTGCAAACGAGGCTCAGGATAAATTCCCACAGTGTGCAGTTTGTTCATTATGCGGAACATTGCATGATGGGAGTTTTGGACGAAGCCTCCGCGGTTCTCTCTGAAGGCTGTTATTGCTGAAATCGGGGTTCTCTTCAGTGTTCCCATGGAGCCGAGCCCCACTTTCAAGCTGGATGCACTCTGTTGTGGCATTTTATTGTTCCTATGAATGCTTTGAACGCATCACCCTTAAAGAGAAAGACACAAGGAGACAACTAAGGGGCTCATCCGGGATGGGGAATGTTACACTTCAGGAATATACACCGAGAAAGATGCAAATGTGATGAAGATGATTTCCAGGCTTTACTCTCATACCAGGCCAGACAGGCTTTTGAGCTAAGGGATTCCTCCAAAGCTCCGCTGGCATCGTCGCAGCACGGATCCCTGAGGGGTGTGTGTATGTGGGGGGGGGGGGATCATGCCAGAACGGGACGACGTAACGATTCCACCTGGTATATTAAAAACATGAGATGTACGAAGAAACCAGGCTGTCGTGGCGGCACCTGGGCAAAAGTCAAACAATTCAAACTGCAGCAACAATCTGGAGCGACAAGATGTCCAAGATGAAGCGGGGACAGGAATGTCCAGGTTTATGTTCCGCCCTGGGCGGGGACAAAGAACGCCCAGGGCCCAAGCGTCTCTTCCTCTGCTCATCAGCTTTGGTCGCCGGGGGCTGGTTGACCCCCCCGCCTTGCCACCGCTGGCTCTGACGGCACCAGCAGTCATTGAGGATGACTCCGCTCCTGGATCCAGCCGGGTTGTCCCCGACCCTCCGGAGTCCTGCCTCGCTTCTGAGGAGGAGAGAAAGCTCTGCCTGAGGGCCCCCAGAGCCGCCCCCCCCCCCCCCAGCTTCATTCTGATCAGCAGACGGGCCTAAAAACGGGCCTGCCTGCTTGTGAGAACTCAAAGCCTTGAATAAAGAGAAGCCGTCCTGGCAGTCACACCTCGATGATGTTGACGCATGGCGTCCTGTTGTTGTTGTTGTTGTTCCGGGGGAACTGTGGGTTCAAAGGAGAAGATAAAAGGCGTTAAAAAGGCCGGAGGCCGCGTAGGAATTACACAACAAGCATCATGGGTGTGGTGGGGGAGGTTGGGTTATACCTTACTGCGCAACAGACCCCCCGTCGGATGCTCCGGGGTGCTGCACTCAGAAGAGTTCTTGGCTTTGTCCTTATTGTTATTGGGCTCGTTGTCTTTGATGATGTCATACTGGCGGCAGAAGAGGGCGATCACACCTGGAAGGAGAAGAACAAACGGATTCAGGAGGCGTCGGCCTCACGTTGGGACCGCGAAGCTGTTTGATCCGGCCCCAGGAGTCCGGGTTGTCCCCACCTGCCCACATGATGAGCACCACCACGATGATGATGAGCTCCCCCGCCCTCAGCTGGGTGGTCTGGCCCACTTCCTCCATTGTCACTTCGTCTGAAGGAGTCAACAAGAAGAGAGAGTAAGAGGGTTTCCTACAATCTAAGATTATTTTATATACTGTACTTTATACTTCACAATACACAGTAGCCCTCACCCCAGACAGCCATCTAACCGAGGTACAAAGAAATAAAGGAATAAATAATACCAACACTGATGTGTATATCTTGCAGATTCAGTCATTTAAATTGCTTTCATTTATCTCCTGTTACTCGTATGAGCCCGACGGCGCTGAACGGAAGGGTCGAGCAATCAAGCACAAATGGTGGAAACCGCCCTTTTGTTCCGTCCGCCTGTCATCAATAATCCAGCAATCATGGAGGTCCAGCTGCACCGAGGCTCCGGCACGCTGCTCGGGGTGATTATCTGCAGTGAGAGACAAAGTTGTCTCCCTTTCTGCTTCATTTTCTGTGACACGTCTGCACGATTCCACTGAAGGTCCAGGGAGTTCCAGAGATGGAATATATCATTCCGAATTTTGTTCTTTATTAGTGAACAGTTTAATCCCTGGAAATAACAGTCACTACTTCTGTTAGAATCATCACCATATTTCTACTGTAGCCCGTAAGAGACAAACCTGTTTGTTTCATGAAGGTTTCACCTGCACATCTTAAAGAACTGATCCTTATCCTTCTTTTGGGAGGTTAATATAAAAGCAATCTGTGATCATACAGTGTCTGTGATTTGGTTAAGTAGTTCTGGAACCCGCCCCTCACAAAAATGATCCATATGCCTTCCAACAAATAACTTTATGGAAACGTTTTCATCAAACAGAAATCCTGGAACAAGCAGGTCCTGCAGGCGTGGTCGCTGGTGTTTGTGTTTACCTTTACTCGTCGAGGCCTGAGTCTCGGCCTCCTTCAGCGTTTGAAAGCTCAGGGGCTCGCTCTGCGGGCTCGTCCCAGACATGCTGATTGACTGGACGTGCACAATGTAGTCCGTCTCGTTCTCCAAGTCCCATAGTGCGCAGGAGCGTGTGGTGGTGTTCACTTCCTGGATGAAACGCAGCGTGCGCACGCCTTTCTTCTGCGGAACATGACATGTGCGACATGGGAGAGGACGGAGATGGTTACCTACAGGAAGAGGACGCTTGTGTCTTTATTCGCGTTGCCGTGGCTGCGGCGGAAGAGCCAGGCGCCACGCAGGGGCACAGGAGAAAGCATTCCATATACAGTGGTGTGAAAAGGAAAGGGACCATCTCAGATAACACACACACACACACACACACACACACACACACACACACACACACACACACACACAAGGCTGCTCACCTGCTGAGTGATGGCGAAGCCAATAACAGTGTCTCCATCTGGGATGTCCCATGTTACCACGGCAAAGTTAGCTTTCACCTCTCTGACGGTCACATTGACAGGAGGCGACAAACTATCTGCAGCCAGAGAGAGAGAGAGAGAGAGAGAAAGAGGGGGATGGACGGAGGAGAAGTTCATGTTTCTGCAGATGCCCCCCCCCCCGGCACCGGTGTGCCACAAGGTTGGATTGAAGGGCTAAATCGCCTCAGATCAATCCAGCATGTAAAGTGGAAGTGATGGAGTATAAAAAAAAAGACAAATCAAATCCTCAGAGCGTTACCGTAGAAACAGCCGAGCCTCAGCAGACGCAGTTACGGAAAGTAAACACACGTCTCTTACTAAAGTACCAGCAGGGGGGCGCACACATCTGGTGCTAAAGCGCAGCACAGCTTCATCAGTTGTTCTCTCACTTCCTCACTGAGCACAGTGGAAGTTTTTACAGTCACTGCAGCGAGTCCTCAGCTTCGAAGGCACGAGTGTGTTTGCAGGTCAGCGAATCAAAGCCCAGCAGAAGGGAACGCATCGGTTTGCTTCAAATAAATGTGAAATGGATTTTTCTTTCACAATGGTTGCACCATCTCATCTTTGGTTTGAGTTATAAAATAAGTTCAAGGTAAAAAAAATCCTATTGTTATCCTATTGTTCCTATTGTTCCCTGTCAGCCTCAGCACACCAGCAGTACAGGTGGCGTTCAGGAGTAATATTCACACGTATAAATGTACTCTTCTGTACTCCATTGGCTCATTTATCTACCTGGCATTTTATTTATTTATTTATTTCTTTGCCAACACTTAGGTGAGACGGCGCCGCTGAGCCACTTAGCGTAGCATGAAGGCTGCTGTTTATTGTCACGCTGTCAACAAGAGGGCTTGCGTTTGTTTACTGTCAGTCGTTTGTTTGCAGTCAGTCGTTTGTTTGCTGCCTCCCGAGGAGCCTGAAGGGATGAGTGTCTTGGTGAGGGAAGACATCCCTAATCAAACTCATTATCTCCCGGTTCATGCCCCCCTCAGGGAATACATTACATGACTCTGACATAGTGCTTGACATGCTGTGATTTTTGTTGAATGAATTGAATGCATATTTTACAAGGTAAAAAAGAAACTCCATTATAAGTAAATGGGAAAATTCAGATTTTTTTTGTATCCAGATCGCTCTCAAAATTTCATCTAAGTTAGACCAATATCTATCTTTCATTTTTTTCTCTCATCAAAATCCATCCAGCAGGTTTTCCATAATCCTGCTGACAGACAGACAGACAGTCAAAAAACGCAATAATTTTAAAATGATGGTCAAAATCTTATACGTCGATTCATGCAATGTGTTTTTAGTTACTCTTTCCAGCATATTCTTGTGTTTTTGATCAGCTCTGACGAGGAGGTTGTGATTTCACCGGGGAATGTTTGCTGGATTGTCAGTCAGAAGGCTCCTCATTACGTTTTGCTGCAGAACCAGATAACGGAGTGGACTCAAGATAAAAAAAAACAAACACTTTGAGGCGGTTTTCCAACATTCTCTCTAAACCTGTAAAGACTGCATTAAATAGCTGGCAAGAAAAAAAATATTTTTGGAAGCTAAAGTATTTATTTAACCTCCTGACAAATTTGTCAAAAAAATGAAATTGAATACAGATGTGCATAAATGCTACAGATTAATAAAAGAAAGATCTGTGCTCTCGTTCTGCCCCCCCAGGGCGCTGATGAGTTAGCTTGTTAGCACAAAACCTGCATTTGTACTATTTCACAGGTCTGATTCATGTTTTGCAAAAAAACATTTAGCTAATTTCACGACTAAGCAGTTGAGTAAACAGCCGTTGTGAGAGAAAGGTGTAATAACCGGCAGGCGGGATTAAATATTAAAGTGGCGACGCCGTGAAGCAACACTTTGGCAGCGGGGAAGATATTAAACATCGCGCTGCATCCGTAATAGCTGGAAAGAATTTGGTGGCGGGGGGGGGGGGACTGGTTTCTGCTGCTCACGTGAACATTTAACTCTCAAAGCTGAGTCAGATGCATTTGCATTGTGCTCTCTGGGGGGGTTTCCGTCTACAGCTGGCAGCAGCACTAGTCCTACCCCCCCCCCCCCCCCCCCCCCCAATCATAGTTAATGTGCCATAATAGAGCCATCATGGTTTTGTGCTGATTTGGAGTTTGCCCTTGCATCTATCAGAAGAGACCTTGGCATGTAGTCTGGCTACACACACACACACACATACAGGTTTGTCATGTTTGATAACACACTACCCATAATGCCCGTTGTCACGGATCGCCTGTTTCACAGACCCCTTACATAACTTACTAATGGGAGGTCCCTGATGGATTTCCTCTTTTCTTCTCCTCTTTCTTTGCCATCTTTCGTTTCATAGACCTGCCGGTGCTTCTGGTTCTGTACTCGCCACCTTTTTCTTTTTTGGCAGCCGCTCCACAGCCTGCTGCGTGAAGCCCCGTAGCTATAGCTGCAAAGTCCAGGCACTCCATTCCCTCTAAACCAGGCTTGGACTGGAAATCTCCTGAGTGGCCTCCTGCTGGTGGTCACAGTCAGCCCACACTGTGGCAGGGTACTGGGAGGAGGTGCAGCTGCGACTCCCGCATGGACTACTGCATGCTACTGCAGCGTAGCCGCATGCAGCTCACATCAGCTGGTTTACAATGTGGGAAACGGTTACAGCGATTTATCTCGATGCCGTGTGTTTATAGATTTTACATTTTCATGAAGCTAGAATGTCCTCTCCCAACAACATGCATGCCAAACAGAGCAGTGTGTTCGCTGCAGTCCGTTTTGCCTCTGAAACGCCGTCGGATAATCACACCTACGGGCCTGCTTGTCCCCTCAGACAGAAATACGTTATTTACACAAAGGAAATGCAATTTCTTTCCCCGCTGGCCATGGAAATGCTGAGTTGGGGAGATGAGGGGGGGTGCACAACTGAAAATGTCTCGCTCTTTTCATCACACAATCTGTCAAAAGACAGGGTATGAAAAATCAATTTGGTGTTGTGTGCACAGAGGATGCAAGGCAGCTAATTCAAAAAGGCATGGGAGCAGCGCCGTGGGGCAGATTACTTGGTGAGCCGGCTGTTAATGAAGACTAGTCCCCCCCCCCCCCCCCCCCCCCCCCCACCGCCAGATGCACAGCAGTAACAGCGGGCTGGACTTACACTGATGGAACGTAAGAGTATCTGGATATACAGTTTTCAGACGGACGGCGCCTCGTCTCCGTGGAGATCTCAGCTGGATGAGCGACGCCTGCAGAAGCTGCCTGGGAGGATCGCTGCCACAGACAGGTGGAGGTGCAGAATGTGAATCACGAAGACAAAGCCTTTCTGATTCATTCATGTTGGGCTGCTTTTGCTCCAGTCATGCTTCTCTCTGGCTCTAACGGCTCCACTCGCTCCCTTTACACACCGTCGTTCATCGGCTGTTTGCTTCTTCATCTCTGTGCCTCTCCTCCTCTCTCCCAGGTTCTCCCCTCAGGGACTGGTGTGTGATTGTCAACCGGCCCCTGTGTATTGAGCCCCCCCTCCCCACACACACACGCACACTTCAATCACGCTTCCATCTTCCAGATAATTCGTCCTCGTCATAAAGTGGACACTGAGAACATTCCCATTCCACAGTAAATGGAAGGTTGACCTATAAGCACACGAGGATCATATTAGCTGTGAGTGAGGTTGACACCCCCGAGCTCTGACTGCCCCCCAGACCAGTCTTTCCACATCAACACAGAGCAAACAGACGTATCATCAGATCTGCAGACCGAGCCGAGCCGACCTAGAACCCTCAAATTCACAAAAATAATTTGATGCAGCAGCTGAAATGAAAGCTTCAGAGTACAGGGAAAGTAAAAACTGGAAAGGTTCTTAAGGAAAGAAAAAAGATTTCAATCTGAATTCTTTTCATTCCAGCTCCTGCTGTTTGGCGCCGGATCCTCGCTGTCGACCACAAACCCACCGCTCTCATTCACCTCCTTCCTCCCTAAGCCGCCCGTGAGCTCTCAGACCGGAGCTCAAAGGAGCTCTTTGAGGAGGCAGAGAGGAGGCAGAGAGGAGGCAGCGCTGTGCTGCCGATGCAAACGCTGAGAAGTCCTGGTGCCCAAGAAGAGGACAGGTGACAAGTAAAACGTGAAATGGTGCGAGACAGGTGAAGAGGGACTAATTGGGGGACGCTTCAGAGAGGAAGGGCCTCTCCAGAAATATACTGTCGCTGTCTCGCTCGTTCATTATTCACAGCCCCATCTTTCTATTCTAAGTAATCGCCATTGCATTCACACACAAACCGACATACACATGCAAACCAAAAAAATAAGTCTGCAATTTGCAGCCAATAAATAGGATTAGTTAGCATTTGAAGCTAATTTAGTGCCACTGAATTCCATGCTTATACATGCAGTTGTTAACGCCTACACTCCCTGCACTGCTATTGGCAGGAGGCCACATGCCCGAAACCCGAGCCTGAGAAAGCACCTAAAAATAGCAAAATAGGAGGCTATAGGAAGAAGACGAGTTCTCTGCCGATGCCCACGCCTCTGGAGGATTGTAAGCGATGATGGAGAGGGATTATTTTTGTTGAGTCTATACATTGCTTTTTTTTTTAGGAAACTTGTTCTGCCTTCAAACAACCACGTAGTGCAAACCGCTGAGAACTGATATTCTTCCTCCGGCTTTTGAGGTTGGAAGAATAAAAGATATTCCGGAGGAAGGCGGATTTTGAAACCTGTGGAGAGAAGTGAATGGTGATTTGTTTTTTGTTTTGTTTCTTGTACAAACTGGGCCGATTTCAGAGTGTCCATTAACCGTGAGAAGACCCAACGAACCCAGAAATATTCTGCCGTCTCGCTGAAAACCAATAGGATCTGTTTCAGTTGGCAAACTTTGTCTTGGGAAACAGGAAATGAATCCATTAGTTTTGCGATATTGCTACATCTAAAATTTATAAACATTTTATACATTTTAGATTCCGAAAACCCTGACCTCTGATTTTATAGTTCAGTTATAACAACTCCTGATTTTTTTTTTTTAATCTCAGATGCAACCTTCTCCGCTGTGTGTTCACTGAAGCAACTAAACTTGACTGCAGTGGCAGCTTATCCATGTGTATTTATGCCCTCTTGTGAGTAATGCGGTGGAAATAGCCCTAAAAAACCCTCAAATGCTCCCAGAGAAAGTCGTTCTGGCAGGCTTGCTTCCACCAACTTCCACAACAAGGTATTTCCCAGTCAAACCTCTCAAACCTGATGCAGCTGATGAGTACGAATCAGCGACTTAGGTGCGCGATGAAACGAAGAAAAACTCCTTGCAAACAGCAGGCGTGGCAACAAACAGCTAATTGTGCCTGCACGATTCAGCAGAGGGAAGCTAATGAACGGATAATCACAAGCACACATGCGGTTCTGCACAAAGACGTTGCATCCACGTATTTAAAATAGTACAAAAACATTATTTCACTTGTGCACAGCAAAGCTAATGACATGAGTGTTTGACTGCGGGATGATGAATGAGTCCTTTCTGCTACTCTGACACCGATGAGGGGCGTTGCATGCGTCCATATGCTAATGATCATTTAATTCACGCAACAAAGCTGCTGCCTGTCGACAATAAAAGTAGACAGCACAGTTTCCCCCCCAAAAAGTTTGCGGAGCTCTCTTCTTAATGCCATTTTTTTGGGGGGGTGACATTCTAATCTTCCCGTGTTACAACTTCCTGTAATGGAGCTGAAGGAGCCTGGCATCCCCTCCTGGTTGGAGAAGAGCCTCGTCTCCCCGCCCAACCACCGGGGAGAGTCACGAGGAGTCGCATTGAGGCCATGCAAAGATCGGCATCTCCTCCAAGCTCTGATGGATTGTTCCTCCACCCTCAAAAATATTGAATCAGAATCGGTTCATGCATTTTTGAGTAATCGTGCCGCCAGTGGGAAAAACACAACCTCCTCAACGGAAGTCATAACGCAGGATGTTGTGCGTTTCTGAGGCGCTGCTGTGTGTCACAAATGCTGGTGAAAGTCACATCATTGATTTTGTTTTTTGCTTTGCAGCTGAAGCCCCCCCTCCTGTCCCGAGGATACTGGCCGGCTTTACACGTAATAATCTGAATATATCACCAGGAGGTCGCCTGGTATTGCTGGATTCTTTCTGCAGCTACAGAAAGACACGCTCAACGACGCAGCGACGACGTCATCGGCGTGTAAAGTTCACTCCCCACTCCGTCTCTACCTCGCCATTGATTTGTTGAGAAGGGAACAAAGCCGAGCGAATGTCACCGAGCAGCGGGGCGTCCTGTCAGAGCACTTTGAAGAATCCTGCGTCATCAAGAGGAAAGAGTGTGCAAAATCAATTGATTAGGATTCAGTGATAGATTACCCAATTTCGCATTTATCCAATCAACCTCATCGGTTGGGTTGTCTCTGATCAGATCTTTATTGAGACATCATGGTTGTTTTGAAAGCTCAGGGTTAGCATTCATTAGATTATCAATAAAGATAATCTGATTTGGATTTCCTCCGTCTCTTGTTTGTCATTTCTTTTCTTGGCATTGATTAGAACCATGTAACAACATACATTATTTTTTATACAAGGCACGCTAATATCGATTAGAAAGGTTTATCATATTGATTTGCCTCCACCTGTAAGTCCTCCAGCAGATGATCGGGCTGCACTGGGCTGAGGGGAGGATTTCAAAGCTAGGATTTAGAAGCTATTTTCACACGATTTTCAAGGACTCAGGAAATCATGAATAAACCCATAAAAATGTCTGAAACAAAAAAAAGTTATACGCTCTCAGTTTACGTCAGAGAGTGTTCCTCTTTTGGGTGTGCATGTGTGTTTAAATACTGCAATGAGTACCACAAAGGTGAGGTATCTGCTATGAACACGGACAGTGTGTGTGTATAAGTACGGCCCCTGCAGTCTGTGCTGGTATTTGTGTTGTTCTTTGTGTCAGACTGATGAAAGTAGTCGTGAAAATTACGCTGCTTCAGGTTAGCCCAACAAAAGGGGCTTTGTGAAAATCGTTTCCTTGGTGGTCTTCACTTGTTTTGGGCGTTGCATGTGCAGAGACAGAATCACCGGCGTGATCCTGAGTCTGAAATATGGTGTTACCAAGCAAACGCTATAAACACGGCCGTACACGGTACAGAACGCTCAACTCATTTGTGCCAGTCAACTGTACAGCTGTGGAAAACGAGTGCAACGTGCTTCTTCACAGTGAGCCTGGTGTTTGGTGGAAGGACTGTGCGTGTGTGTGTGTGTGTGTGTGTGTGTGCGGGCCTGCGCTGACTCACATGCTTTTACAGAGCCTGCAGCAGGCTGGCCTGCATGTGGGATAGGAACTCTAACACACAGGCGCAGCGAGCATCTGTGGCGACTCCATGGATCTATACGGGAGAGGAACTCCGCAGAAGGCCAGTCGTGAGTGTCCAGCGGCAGTTCATCAGAAAGATGTCTGAACTCAACGGACAAGAGTATCTGATTAGCGATCAATGATCAGCAAATGTCTTGAGTGCAACAGTTTTTAAGCACCTGCCCAAATACGATTGAAAGGTCATCTTGGCTCACGCACGCACGCACACACACACGCACGCACACTCACACAATCCTGATCAGAGCATACTGGGACTGCCCTCACGTGCAAATAGTTCCGACCACCGATTGTGACTCGACATTCGATGACAACACAGAAACGCAACACACAAGTGGAGCCAGTGCAGACGCAGCAAAGCGGGTCAGACAGCAGCGCTGCACTCCGCGCAGTCCCTCCACGGTTCGATTACCCACGCAGCCAATAAGACGTCACTCCTCTGCTCCAGAAATCCGTCAAACACTGCACAGAATCACCACGCAAAACTTACCGGCTGTGACTGGAGAAACGCAGAGACAGCCGAAGACGAGCAGCAAAAATCTCCCCATTTTTCTGCAGCTCGGGCGACGTGCGGTCCCATTTACTCCAGCCGGGGGGTGGTGCGTGAACCGGCGTGCTGGGGCGCCGCGTCGGGCTGCTCGTGCGTATCGTCTCGACTAGCTGAGAGAAAGGCGGCGGATCCCGATCAGCACCTCGGACAGCGCACTGCGCGACACCTGCAGCCTCCGGCCATCCATCAAGCACGGCCGACGGTGCTCCAAATCCCTCCCCGAGCTGCTGCTGCTGGAGGAGGTGCTGCAGAGTGAAACGTGCTGGCGGTGTGTCCGAGCGCCTCGACTGGAGTCAGAGCCAACCAGAATAATATTCAGTATAAAGTTGGATATAAAAGCTTACTTTGGGGTTTCCTCTCTGCTCTCGCTGTCCTCTTGTGTGGATTGTATAAATAAAATGCTTCTAAGCAGTCTTCTGCCGTCTCCATCATCATCATCATCATCATCATCATCATCATTTCACGTGACACATGCACGCGCTCAAGCAACAACAACCGTCCAGACGCACAACCGCAGATCAAGCCCAAACGTGTCACCAGAAGCCCCCCCCCCCTCTGATCGCGCACCAGAAGCCCCCCTCCTCTCGTCCTCCTGCTTTACCGGCCCACTTCGTGAGCCGGTGCTCTGAATTATTGCTGCCCACTCCCACATTAAATATGCATGCGGCCGCGGCGGCCCACGCAAACAGCGTCCATGTGCAAAGACAAAGTCTCCGCGCGCTCAGCTGCTTTTTCCACGCGCCTCTTGGCTTTACCGCAAAATCACATCGTTTCAAATGCATGAAAGCGCAACACAAGTCTGCAAACAGTACCTGATGGCTTCCCCGCCGCGCGCTGTGCACTTCAGGCTCTGTGGGATACACGTGCATGTGTGCGTGTGCGTGTGTGTGTGTGTGTGTCGGGGGAAGTATAAGTCCCAGTCTGAAGTGTCGACTTCACCCCGCATTCATACTCTGCTACCTCTGTCGGGCTTCAGAGGAATACTGTTGGTGGTGGTGGGGGGGGGGGGGTCATTGTGTTGTTTTTATTTATTTATTTTGCATGCTTCACTCTCCTACAGGCTACTACTCTCCCCTCCGGGGTGTGTGTGTGTGTGTGTGTGTGAGAGAGGGAGGGACTGTAGGATGGCTGCAGACACCAGTGCTGTACCCCCCCACCCCCACCACTAAGACTGCACCGACACTTGGGAGAATGAATATACCCCCAAACACAAATATATTTGATGTGCACTTATGTTATTTTCATGTGAAATATTTAACTTCAGAAAACTCAGCAGATAATCTAACCTTCACATATATAATAAAAATGGATTGTGAGCCGTGTCGGGTCACTCAGGGGTAAGAACCAGGACCAAAGAAGGGATTTTTTTTTGGGACAGCACTCTTTGTTCCTGGTTCAGCTTGATAGGATTGGGCCCCGACCCAAGGGAGAAGAGCCACAGCAGGCAAAGGAGAGATTAATCCTGAGAGGAGGAGGAAATATGGCTTCCAGATGAAATAAATTCAAAAAGCCTCTTTATTTTCTCATCTTCTTCTGTCTCAGCTTGCAAATTCTGACTGAATTCGGACACATTGTTCCACCTCACTGCACGTCATTATAGTAGTAGTATTAGTACTACCACTAAAGCTGGTGTGTTTTAATTTCTATTCTTTGCATTCCACCTCTCAGCTGTTAAAGCTGGACCTGCGATATTTTGAAAAACCCACTCACAGATAATCTTTTTAAGCCAAGTCCTCTCTCACCTCGGCCTGACCGCCGTGCAGCTTTGAGATGGAGTCCATTATTAAAGGAGGTCAGGCTGCGATGGCATTCCAGGGCGCCTTGGGTCGACCTCGTCGCTCCGCTGTGGAGTATTTGGTCCTGAATCCCGGCCTTCAGACGGCCGTGGGCCCCTGATCGAGACGAGGCTGAAGAGCGAAAGCAAAACCCGACGCGTGATGAAGAAGGGAAAGGAAATAAAAGCGATGTGGGTGAAGAAAGAAAGTGGAGAAGGTGAAATGAAACAACGTTTAGATGCTGTATGGTCTTATCTTCCTGTCTGCATGTGTGAGCCTTCCTGCACCAGCTGCTGAGGGAACAAGGGTGAAGCCCAGAATATAAATCACTGTGGGGCAACCGTAACTCCGCTTTAACCAAGGACACGGGGACAGATAAAAGAAGAAGCCAGGTAAGTCATTATTACAATCTTCCACTTCCTCCCCCTCAACCTCTCCCATCTCCCCAGCCTCGACATCCTCTCTGACTGACTTACAGGTTCATTAATTACATTCAGTCTCCCCCCCTTGACCAAAAGAGCGTCTTATCGCTCTGGCTTTTGTTCAGGTTGAGCCACAACTGTCTGCCATGCTTTATTCTGTCGCTCTACATGTTTGCATCTTGGCACACCTTCGCCCATTCATGGCCTTCGCTTTCTGTTGTGTGATCTTCCTAAATGGCTTTCCGAGAGGCTCTGGCAGCTTTATAAGTGCTTGGCTGCTCTCTGGGTCAGCGCTGTTCATGTAGACAATCAGGCCTTTCCGCCCAAATAATGGCCTCGGTGAATCAACGCCTGAATGAAACAGCCTCGGGATTCAGATCCACGGTTGGCACCTTTGCCTTTAACTAACCCAATGTAAGAGTAGTCAAAGCTGTCGGTGCAGAAATGAGCGTGACAGTCGAGTAAATCTCAGTTTAGCTCGAGCTGGATGATTCGATTTGGTTGAATAGTCACCGTGGAGACGGAGGATTTGCTCCCTTGGTGGACAAGTCAGTTTAATTGGCCGTGTTTTGCATCACAGGGCAGCACTATGTACTGTACTTGCTGTTTTTTATTATATATGAGAGGCTTCTTCAGGCCTCGTTGGAATTAACCTCTCTGCCTCATGCTGCAGAAGCTCATAATTAAGAGTTAATCTTTCCTTTAATGGGGAAGAGTTCATGTTTACTTTGTGAAGGGAATGAAATGGCCTGCCTGAAAAAGAAAAAAACCTGTTTGAGTCAGAGAAAACCTTTAATTTAAGCACAGCTAAAAACATGCCAGTGAGTTTAAATCAGGCTCATTTGAAGAGATGTTAACATGTTATTCAATCACATTCATCTTTTTAGTACGTAATTATATATATATAAAAAAAGATTGGATTTCCACCAACTGTCCCGTTTGTACATTCGACCGAAGGCGGTGGTTTCAAGTGTCCGTGCCTCTCGCCTGCAGACAGCTGCAGGATCCAGCAGACCCGTGACCCACAAGGTGGATGGACTTGTTCCCGCATCAGCAAAGGATCTGGCTTCCTGCCTCAAATCAGAAACTGTAGGGCATGTTTATTTTCAATTTTTAAAACAAACGTGAAGTAAAATTAAAAACAATATCGAGCATGAGCTAAAAAATAATTTTGTGCAGCCACCTCCACGAATATTTCCTCCAAAGATTACAACAGTTAAAAAAAATCACTTCTAAAAGCTGAACGTGTGCAAAGCTCATTTGGGATGAAGCTTCTGACACTTGATCTGTCGTTCCAACTCCGCCACTCCGAGAAAGCACTCAAGAAAACTGCTGCGGCCGCCGAGGCCGGCTGACATCGCCTTCCTCTGTTCAGTGAATATGAATAAAACAGAGTTTGTGATTTAGAATGACCGATGCAACAAATGGAGGCTTTCGCTGCGAGCTCATGTGGGTGGAATCGCTGGCTCTCGTCTCATCGTGAAGCAGTGCATTAAAATCTCTGTCAAAAGAATGCTTAGTCGCCGTAGTAACACGACGCCATTCTCTCACACACACTTCACTTTGTAACACATTTAACATTGTAGAGATAAAGACAATAAAATTGTTGAAGTCTGTGTTGTTGTGGAAACACAGACACATGGCATAAATAAACGACACACAAGGGTGAAAGGCTGCACTGTAAAACTTTTCACTTTATATTTGCAGTAATTAATTGGCTGCAGCTTCATCAGCAAAGTACATTAAATGTATTACTGTATTTTAGAATTGCAGTAAATCACTAGAAGTAAATATACTGCTCATTCCTCTACATGACACAGTACGAGTCACTGCTTTGGCAGTACATTTCTGTATATTTACAGCATGATGAGTGTATTTGAATCCGCACCATGCATCCCGTATTTAATGATAATTAAAGAATGTTACTCCAAGATCTGCTTCTTACCTGCGGCACCTCCACAAACCAAAGCACCAGATGCATAAAGAAGTGTGTGTGTGTGTGACAGCTGCGCGTTTGCCATTTCTCTCTGCCTTGCAGAAACAGATCATTGGATCGAGTGCATCCGCTCACATCCCTGCTTTACTGCAGCCGTTGCTTCTTTCCTTCATGCTCTTCACTTGTCACTCAGTGCCTTTCTCATTAAATGGATCACTAAGCACCGAGGTGAGGGACTGTGGAGCCACAGGGTGGACAGACACACATGTTTGTGTTTTGTTGGGCTGGTTCGTGTTTGCCTCCAGCGTCGGTCCAGAACAGAAGAGCAGCAAACCTGACTTACAAGTCTTAGAGTCACTGAGCGCCCGATGGCTGTGTAACCACGGAGATCCGAGCTCTGTGTGGCCTCATGTTCAGACAGAAGGAGAAACCCAGACGCATCAGGACTGTGATCCAGCGTTGCTGCCAGCCCCTATCGGAACTGAATGCTGGTCGGGAAAGCCTGAAGACCTTGATGAAGATTAGCTTTAATTGGAATGCAGTATTCATGTTTTACTAAAAAACCTGAAGATCTTGATGCAGATAATCAGAGAAAAATTGGCATCTGTTCAGCTACAAGGATGAAATGTGTGGAATTGCTGCCACACAGGAAGCAAGTTTGAATCTGGCCTGTGTGTCCCATCAGTCAAAATACCCGATATAGGGGGGGGGGAATTTTGAGTCGACATTGACTGCGGGCGTGATCTATATGTCAGCTCTGTGATGAACTGGCGACTCGTTGCCCGGTGCCAGCATCAGAAATCAGCCGGTCCGGCGCCGATGCAGCCGCTCATCCATGTCATCTGCAGCAGAGAGAACAGTGACTGATCGTTCATCGACATCACAGCAAAAGTTTGTGGAGATTTTGCTGGAGTTCCGTGAATCAATAACTTTATTACTCAGCCTGCCATCAGTTTGTGAGTGATTGATTGCATTGCAGCAGGAAGGGTTTCTGAATAACCGTAAGAAGCAAGTCTGTGGATAGTAAAAACAAAACAGATGAAGAACGACAAAAAAAATCTAATTATTTTGTAATAGTCTTAAATTAGAAGAGAAATTAATCCAAAATCTGCAAGTACAGACTAAGTACCTGGTTGTGTATAATATAGGGCCAAATGACTCTTAGCAATACTCCTGCAATATCTCCAATTCCAGTGGACTCTGTGTTTCAGCCGGATTTGTTGCTTCCACAGAGAAGACTTTAGTACAAAAGTTGTGCCACTTTTAATATCAAAGTGACATCTAGCAGTTTGCTCCTTAATTTAAGAGAGACGAGTGAAAAACTGAGCGTAAGATAAGAATCTTTCGCCTTCTGATCTGATTAATATAAAACATTTCTGCTGAACTCAACTTCCACAAACAAAATGGAGTCGCTGTCAATCACGAGTTTGTTTTAAATGACACTGAAATGCCCGCATCTAATTAATTCAACCAAATTCATTTGTCATTCAGTCAAATCTTTTGTCTAAAAGATTCTTTTAGTCTTTGGTTTTGTCAAAAGCGGTCTTCTTTTCTCTCATTCTGTTTCATGTCTCTGTTATTTGTGCCCCCCCTCCACCACATCGGCATCTCAAACATCTACTCAAAATAGGACTCACTGCAACTGAGTGAGAAACGCGCTCTCACCGTGTAAAATATAGTCCTGCTAATTTGTGTTAGTTCATTGTGAGGCCAATGATGTCAACACTTCTCAACTGTCCCCTCTTTGAAACCGTCTCACGTCAGTCTCTTCTCGTCCTTTCCTCCGTCTCTGCCTGTCAGGTTGTTCCTATTAGACATTATTTTGCTTGGTGCTGACAAAGACCTGCCTGCTTCATGCTGATATGGCCACAAAGCACTGCTTCAACCTCTCCTCTCTGATCTTAGGCCATGCACAGCATTATAAATTCCCTTCAGAGGACCATGCAAACAGAGAAACAGAAAAAAAAATGGACACATAACAACTTAATAATTTCCTCCTCATGAACACTTTGCGAGCGAAGACACAGATTTTGACATGCAAGAGGATAAGACAGTGACGGATGCACAGATGGGGGGGCAACAGTGGAAAGATGCGAGGGTGGGAACAGATCGTGAAGCGACACACATTCACAGTGGCAGGTGGGGAAGGACCACAAACTGTGCAGCCTCGGCGTCTGTGACGTGCGAACACACCACGAGGACGTAGCTTTTTGTTTTAGTGCTGAAAGGCATGAGCATCTGCAGAAAAAAAAAAAAAAGGACAGGAGATGAAATTCACTTTGTGACCGGTTTCACAAAACTAACTGCAGAAAAGGACTGAGATGGTGATTTGGGGGGGGGGGGGGGGGGGGTCCATGCACGTAACATGTGAGTCCAGAATAAGCTGGCGTGGACCGACTCCACAAAGGCGAAGAGAAATAAAGACGGAATGGCCGTCAGCTTTGCACAGCAATGTGAACTGTAATTAGAAAGCTTCCCAAAGAGAATTTTTCACTGATTGATATGCAAATAAATCTAAGAAGTGCTGAAGCAATTAAGAAAGTGAAATATCTCTGTTTGACCAGTGAGAGCAAAGCAAAGATGAAGCATTTCTCCGTTGATGGGCCGGAGCTCAATACGCAGCGATTAGGAGGCGATGGATAAGAAGGGCCAATTCCAAACCCTCACAGGTGCAGCTCCGCCCAATATGAGGCATGAACAGCGTGACATCCATCAAACGGGCAAGGCGGTCAATCTGTTCCTCATTTTCAACTTCTGAGGAGGACAAAAAAAGGCACGACGCTGTCAGCCTGCCAAACGTCATGGGAAAATATACGGTTGTGTACTTTACTGAGCAAATGATGAAGAACACTATCGCAAAGTGGAATTTGGCAGTAAAAGTAGGTCTGCCCTGCGTGACCCCCCCCCCCCCCCCCCCCCACACACACACACACTTTCCCCTGCTATTTAGATGCTGGCCCAGAGAAGGCCACTCCTGTGATTGAACAAAGTGAATGTGAATACGAAGAATTCCTATGGGGCTGGGAAACGAGCATTCCGGATCACATGATGCCGAAACATTGTGATAAGGATTCGATAAAAACAGAATAATCCTTCCTCCCTTTAATACGAAGTAGTGACAAGATAAAGCTGTATTTAAATAGTCATTCATTTGGTCACAAGAATAATTGTCTACTTTTATAATAACATCAGTATTTACCTCCGCCAAGGAATTTATGTTTTTGATGTTTGTTTATATGTTTGTTAGCAGAATTACGGAAAAACTTCTGAATGGATCTTGATAAAAAAAAAATCTAAAGGTAGATCTTAGATCCCGTTAAATATTGAGAGCGATCCGGATACCCGTCCGGACACAACAACCAAAAACAAGCGCTCCTTGTTGCATTGGCTTTGCCTTGCCTGTTTAAAGTGGGCCTCCCTCTGTCTTAAAAGCACATTGGAGACCCAGAACAGCAAACTTCATTCGAGCTGCCAGTGACTCACTGTGTTTAATGGGGGGGGGGGGGGGGGGGTCAAACTGAAGAGCTCCTCTTTTCACGTGAGGGGGGGTCCTGTCTTCTGACAGATGCATCAAAGCTGCATTAGTTTGCTGGTGTCTTGAAGTGTGCTCGTTTTTCAATATTTCAATAAATATATTGATCTGGTGATTCATCCGGGTAATTTCAGAATCCAAACTCACCTGTAATCCGTACTAACGTTTTTCCTGTCGGAACGAGAAGTGGCTTTCACCGGGGCACAGCTGCTCCGATTGCTCACCTCAGAGCCCCGACCCTGCCTGACCATTGCTCGGCTGTTCAGACATCTGCTTCGTCCTACTGGAGCATGCCCCCCCCACCTCCAGACTAGCCTTAATCGGCATCAGAAAGTTTCAGCCCCTCCGGCGGCATCCACCGCCACGGCTCAGACGGATTGGTCATTTCATCAACATCTTGCGCCTAATGAACTGGAGGATGGAGGGAATGAGAGAGAAGAAAAAAACAAGTGAAGTTCGTACAAAGAAAGAGACGCGCCTCCCTGGGGAAGGTGCAAACGCAATTTGATTTAAATCTGGAGGACATTTCAGAGATGTGGAAGAATAACACCTCTGCTCAATGTTATAATTGAGTATATTAATCATTTTTGTAACCCCCACCTTCCACGCAGCCCCACGCCAGATTGCGGCTCTGAATAGATTCCCCCGCTGTCCCTAACACAGTTCTAACTTTGCCTGTCTCTGATTTAAGTTGATGGTAATCAGTTAGGTTGGGGCAGGAACGACTAGCTCCGCCTCCTCTCAAAGGTGCTTCTGATCAGGCCGCATGACTTGATGCTAAATTATAGCGGTGGGGTTTTTAAACCAAACTTGATTTATGCGGTTATTCTTGTAATGACAAAGAGCAGCGCATTTCCATTTAGAGGAGTTTTATTGAGGTTGGAGAAATGATAAAACGGATGATTTATGCACGGGAGCAATGTGCCAGGCGAAATCTAATTCTACGGAGGGAGGGAGGGAGGGAGGGCCCAACGTCTGCAAATCTGAAAGAAGTGAAAAAGGGCAGAGTGGCAGCCAGAAATGAGAGAGGCTTTGTGATGCATCACAAATTAAAATCTGCAGAAGTGATGCTGATGATGCGATGGCGTGCCTTGCTGAACATCTGATGCGTTTAACGGTGCAGTAATATAATCAATGCATTTCCTATCAGCTTAATCCTTGAAGTAGCCAGCAGCAACAGTTAGGATCAGGCCACAAGTGGGACTTTTTGGACTTTTCAGTGCAGCATCTGCCTGTTTCTTCTGGCTACTCTGCTCTCATAAGCAATGGTGGAGGACTTCCTCCATCTGGTAGCCCCCCCCCCTCCCTTGAAGATCACATCAAAGTACAGTGGAACCTCGGTTCTCAAGCATCATTTGTTCCGTAATACTGCTCAAAAACTGAAACTATATATAGAATTAATGTAAAGTAGATGACTGCGTTCCTACGCAGCAGATTAATGTCCATATTATTACGTAACTACGTGTATCTAAACAACAGACACATGAAAGCATAATGAAAGATAATTTGACACAATTCTGTATCGTTTACCGTTTTGGCTGCGTGTCGGGAGGGACAGAAGGAAAGGGGGAAGGTTTGCTCCTTTGAAAGGAAGTCCTCCTCCATAAAATGACTGGGCAACTGTCCTACGGGATCACACCCCCCCCCCCCCCCCTTTAGCTCAGTTTTTCGCCGCAATATCCTCGGAGGCAACAAACACGACACAGTTTCCACTTCAAGCAAATGTAAGACAGTAAACACCAACTGAACGTGGCATGATGGACAATTCCCAAAAACAATTCATTTGACACAATAGCAGGATTAGTTCCTTTCCTATGACGAAGGGAATACACGGAGGGGGGGCACAAGCTAAGCGTGTCTGCACCGCGGTGGAGACTTTTCTCACACTTAAAATGATTTATGGGATGGAAAAGGATGGAATAGAGCACAGCGGAGAAACAGAAGGAGGCACATGGAAGAATGACTTCGGAAAGCAAGCTGAAAATCAGGTCAGCTGAAGTAACGGCAGAGTAGAGGATGAGCTCTGCTGGGCCTGACTGAGTTGAGCTTAGCGCACGAGAGTCATTTCCTCCTAAAATACTTACATATAGAAAGAGATGCATTGCTTTTCACACATTTCACTCAGTTAACGCTCATGTGGAGTGTTTTAGTCTCGAGTCTTACTGGTTCCTGCAGCTAAATGATCCAGAGAATACCTTCCTTTCTTTAAAGCAGGGGTCCCCAAACTACGGCCCATTTCCACATTTGGCCTGCCCCCCTGAACAATACCAGAGACCCAAAATAGAATTGACTTATTTTCCTTTCCATACAACATGAGTAGCCTCCCTTTTATTTGGGAAAATTTTAATGATGGTCACATACGGCCAGAAAGTTAATGTTCCGGTGCTCTGTAATATCAACTTATTACATAGTAATTACTTTGTAATAACAGGGCAGGTTTCCTCACCTCCACGGTGGCATAGTTGGCAGCACCGTAGAGGGGGGCAAAATGGCCCTGGTATCGAACCCCACTACGGGAATGAGATGGAGCAGGGGCAACAGGGTAGGTCCAGGGCACACCTGAGCGGAGTGGAGTGGACCAGTGGTCCAGTTCACTCCGCCCAGGTAAGGCCCTAGGCCTACCCTGCCGCCCCTACTCCACCCCCACTCCCACAGTTGGATGCGAACCCAGTTCCTCTGACCGGTAACCCTACCGACTACGCCACCGTATAGGTGAGGAAACTCGAGGTATTCTCAGACCACAGCGTGTTGTTGTGTTGTACGGTGTTGCTCTGTTGTTGTGTTGTTATGTTGTGCTTTTTCCTTTTGTGTTATGTGGAGTGGGCGTGTCTCCAACCAGGTGATGTCGTACTGGATTCAAAACCAGTGCCTCTGGTCTAAAGTCAACAATGCTACTGTCTATGTATCCTAATGCTTGATGGGGTAACATCTAGGTGGTGTAGTGGGTAGTGCGCTTGACTCCCTGCTAGAAGATCCTGGGTTCAAGACCAAGGCGTGCAGCATTTGGGTTTTTTACAATAATTTGAGGTTTGTTGTTTGCTCCTCTGCAGCTGTATTGGATCAGCTGATTGATCCAATCGTTCTTCTCCTCTGCACTTCGTGATAGTGCTGGAGAGAGACTGAGTTTGGGTGTGAGAGGCATTGCGTGTGTGACACTCGATTCATGTCACTGTGTGTAGTTGTGATGGTGAGATGAAGCCTAAACTACAGCCTGCCTCCACATTCGGCCCCTAAATGTTTAGGCACCCCTGCCATCATCACACTTTTCCTACAAACTGGCCCCGGCCCTCCATCAGAGAAGGGAAAAGTGATGTGGCCCTCACAGGGAAAAGTTTGGGGACCCCTGGTATAGATCAATCTGAATATTATACTATTTATTCAGACGGTCTTAAAGTCACAGACAAAGATAACTTGAACCTGAAATTGAAATGCATTGATCTCAGAGAACTGCAAGAATAAAATAAATAAATAAAACTATTCTTTTCCTTCACTTCCACTGGTCAGTATTGGACTACAAAATGAGGGAGGGAGCAGATAATGGAGAACGAGAGCTGTGAAAGAGATTAAGAAGATTCTCTATAGAAGTTGGAATGAGGAAATAAATCCTCTCTGTGTTTCATTGAATTCTTCCTCTCTCCACGGTTGTTAATGTCTGAGGCTTAATTACTTTGTGAACCGCGGTGAGTCGACACTTTTATCCTGAGAGGGACTCATTTTTTTTTTTTGTCCAACGAGGAGGAGTTCTCCACACGGGCTCATTCTTGGAGGACCGCTTGGGAACATAATTAATGGACTGCACAGAAATCATGAATATCAATGTGGCGAATATGTCATATTCTGTATATCCTCTACTCTGCTCCTATCTTCATCTTTCTTTATGGAGTACTGTGTGACAGTCGATGTAATTCCTTCGTGGGGAGGCTGTTTAAGAAACAGATCTGTGTTCAGGTTTGTGGCTGTGAATCGTTATTCTTAAACCAACTCGGAGGTGCTGCTGATAGCATGTAGCCAGACACAGGACAGCTCCACAGCAGCTGTTCAGTCATGGCCTGATTAAAAACACACACACACACATTACTGCCTTTGTTCTTCTGTAACTTTGCATCATCGCCTCTTGCTGTGGAATGATGGGGACTTCTTGAGTGGCCTTTTTGGGTGCACAAAACAACTTTAGCACTCAAAGGACAGAACGTCCACAGCACCCCCACAGTCTGCTGCAGCAACGGAATAAGTCATTTAAGTCATCTATTGCAGTCTGTTAGTTATCAATCGTGTTTCTCTGTAGTAATCTGTGTGAGAACGTTCTTCACCAAATATAACAACTCACGGAAAGTGCAGAAAATTCAGCTACGATGATCAGCCCTGTAGATTCAAGCGCAAACGGCCTTTCTGCATCTCTTCTCCTGGGTCACCACCTCAGAGGGTTTAGCAACGCAATTCCAGTTGACCTTCAGTAGTCCTGGAGATGGATAAAGATCATGCAGGCTTTAATTCTAACTACACCCTCTGAGATTTCCGGTGGTTATTGCTCTGTTTTATCCATATGTGTTTTCAACAGAACGAAAATGGCCTTTGAAGGGGGCCGTGGTCTTGCTTGATTGATGTGCAGTACCGTCGATGAAGCTGATTCATCCCCTTAAAATGTTACTGTTTTACTGACTTGTGGCTCTTTTCTCCGGCGCTGAGGATTTATGATCCAGCCTGTCAGATCTGTGTGCAGACCTTGCTTGTTTGTCCATGTGTAACAGAGTTCACGCTAGTTAAACTTCCAGCCCTTTGAACAGAATGGATCGCTGCCATCAACGGGCCAGTGTCTGAACCACCCAGCTTGTAATGGCAGAGGCTGTGCTGGCTTTGCCTTTTGCATTACCACACAGCAGCAGAGCCTGTAATCATCACAATCCCTAAATCGATGAGGCGTCCAGTCAGTGCTCAAACTGATTAATCGGCTCCTTAGCCTTCCAGCTCACCCATTCATCCCTCGCTCCCTGTTACTGCATGGCTGCAGATGAAAGTACAAAATATTCTGTATCCCTTTATACCACATTCTGTGTCATCTCCCACTTTCTATAGCTTTAGTTTGTTCAGCCTTTGGACAGAGAATACCATCGAGCCTTTGGCTCAGCATCGGCAGAGAGACAAGCATTTGCCTCCTCAGCGTCCTCCTGTTCATCACGCCTCCCTGGGAGAAGATGCTCATTTCTGTCTGCACACCATGCAAAGCAGGGGTAGCTGATAACCGGCGCTGGAAAAGCTGCTATGAACGCATTGTTTGCTCGAGCTACTGAGAAATACACAGAAAGATGGGCTGGCGTCAAGAAATAACTAAAAGCAAAAACACACAGACAACTAAGGAAGAGCAGCATTACATTTTAACATTGAAAGCCCCATCAACTTGGCGCAGGTTTGTGTTGTAGATGTTTTTCTAAATAAAGATTAAAAATGCAGGCTTTAATTGTATGGTTAATAGTTTTTAATTTAAATGCATTGGTTTGTTCATTTTACTTCAAAAGTTTCCTCTCGTCTACTCATCCCTGCCTTTCCCCCCACATTGAGAGACATCAAGCTCTCCCTCACCTCCTCCACAAAGCTCCCCGTGGATCCAATCACGCCTACCGTCTCCCTTGGATACCTCCACTCTCCCTCTCATCACCGTGGAGACCCGGCAGGCATTGCACCCAGCAGGGATTGGTCCAGAGCTGCACGAATCCGACCAAAAACACAGCACTACCACCTGCACCAATAGAGCTAATAGAGCCATTAGAGGTTTCATGTTCATTTCAGTGCCTCTTCACTGATTTTTGAATCCGTAAATGAGGATTTCAATGTTAAAATTTGTGCAAAGATTTCCTGACCTCATTCTGGATCAGATTCAGAAGATATTTTGCATGAGTGAATGATTTTTTTTTTAAAGCCTCCATTACAGTAACATATTTAAAATTTCACATCTTCATTTATAGCCCAGGTCCCATCATCTCTGGATGGATCCAATCATGTAGCTTTTTCAAGACCAGTGTGGTAATATTTTCTCATTTTGCCTTATATAAAATAAAATAACACAATTTCCCTTTTCTCCTCTCAGGTTCGCAGGGATCTGGAGCCTTCTTGTTATTTCAGCATTGCCTGCAAGGCTGATCTGTTCAATTAGCCCAGTCTCTCGTGCAACATCGCATCCGTGTGTGATTTCTCTAAAGGTTTTCTCACCTCCGCTCACTTCTCTACTCTTCTGAAACAACCAGCTAGCGGCCTCTAGGAGGGGAATTTCTTCTGTTTAAAGGCTCCATCAGGACTCTGAAAAAAAAAAAAAACCCATCAACATCTGCAAAGACAGATTGCAAAATAAATTGGAATATTTTTTCTATCACAGAACATATTTTACAATCCTCTGCCTCAGCACTCAGCTACAACATGTTATATAAATATAGATTCCAGCAACGTCCTACAGGACACATCATTAGTCAGCTCAGGAGACCTTAAAAATTTACAATTTAGTGCACAGGGCAGGGACATTCATTTAGCCTGAGTTTAATTTTACCGTTGGAAAATTAGGGGTTTATATTACACCAAATAATTAACTGCTGTTGTTGTTCATTTTCTGTCCTGATAGAAAGACAATCTAGATCAGGGGTCCCCAAACTACGGCCCGCGGGCCGGATCCGGCCCATTTCCACATTTGGCCTGGCCCCCTGAACAATACCAGAGACCCAAAATAGAATTGACTTATTTTCCTTTCCATACAACATGAGTAGCCTCCCTTTTATTTGGGACAATTTTAATGACGGTCACATACGGCCAGAAAGTTAATGTTCCGGTGCTCTGTAATATCAACTTACTACATAGTAATTACTTTGTAATAACAGGGCAAGTTTCCTCACCTCCACGGTGGCATAGTTGGCAGCACTGTAGAGGGGGGCAAAATGGCCCTGGTATCGAATCCCACTACGGGAATGAGATGGAGCAGGGGCAACAGGGTAGGTCCAGGGCACACCTGAGCGGAGTGGAGTGGACCAGTGGTCCAGTTCACTCCGCCCAGGTAAGGCCCTAGGCCTACCCTGCCGCCCCTACTCCACCCCCACTCCCACAGTTGGATGCGAACCCAGTTCCTCTGGCAGTAGACCGGTAACCCTACCGACTACGCCACCGTATAGGTGAGGAAACTTGAGGTATTTTCAGACCACAGCGTGTTGTTGTGTTGTACGGTGTTGCTCTGTTGTTGTGTTGTTGTGTTGTTATGTTGTGCTTTTTCCTTTTGTGTTATGTGGAGTGGGCGTGTCTCCGACCAGGTGACGTCGTACTTGATTCAAAACCAGTGCCTCTGGTCTATAGTCAACAATGCTACTGTCTATTTATCCTAATGTTTGACGGGGTAACATCTAGGTGGTGTAGTGGGTAGTGCACTTGACTCCCTGCTAGAAGATCCTGGGTTCGAAACCAAGGTGTGCGGCATTCGGGTTTTTTACAAGAATTTGAGGTTTTACCACACCATTGTGAAGGTTTTACCATCTATATCAGGGGAATGGTAGAAATAATATGGGCAGCTAGGACTATAGGTAACCCAGAAGTTATGGAGGTGGACAATTACCCGAAAAGCCTAATCCAGTCTGAAGGTCTCCCAATATTTATAATTTAATATTTACACATAAAGAACATAAAAAAAAAATCAAATCTAAACTAAAAAATGACAGAAACAAACCAAATCAACTGCAAAAGAGAATATAGTTAAAATGTAATATTTGTATTTTAAAACGTTCATTGACTAATCCCAGAAGCTTAATGGCAGTGCAAATACATCCCTAGAATTAGGTTGAGATGCAGCTGAAACAATCATGTATGTTAAACTAACCAGGCTGCTGATGTTATTCCATTTGCGCTTCTCCCTAAACGCAGCAAGTTTGTCTGCTTTTCCAAACTGAATCTATCATGTCTTATATGCAATAGCACCATCGCTCCAAGCCAGCTGACACCAGCATGTTTAGATGATACATTACAGAACACACAGATGCCCTCCTGCAGCTTTAATATGAGCAATATGGAACACGATTACACTCCAAGCCTGAGGCGCCTTCACTGGCGTCTCAGCTGAATGGATCCCGTGTCTGTTCAGAAAGCTGAAATCAATCCAATAAATGCACCGCTGTGATGCACTATGGGACATAAAAGAGTTACGTCAAGATGTGTCCATGATCACAGCCACATAGAGGAGGATAGAGAATGTAGCAGAGCTCAAACAATAGAAGAAGAAGCAGAGCGGTGCTTCTATTCTTGCCTGGCTGGTGTGAGGCTGCTGGAAGCTGTGGTCATCCTAACACAAGCTGACAGCCAGCGTTACGACTGCACCGCCGCCTTTCCCTGAATGTGCAATCCGTCTGTTGGATTTCATTGCTCCCTCGCTCTGACATGTCCAATATTTCTGCAGAATTTTGAATCAAACGCCACCCAACGCGTGCTCTCGGATGACTTTCAGTTGCAAAGGCCCCCTGGACGACAGGCTCGTAAGAACAGAAGCCACGGCGTGGTGGGCTTGTTAGGGCGGGAGGGAGTGCGAGGAATAGTAGAATAATCCTCCTAAACACCCCAAAGGAGTTTGCTTGTTTCTCTGTTTATTTGTCTTTTGGCTGAACCACAAAAAGGCTGCTACCGTTCATCGAAGTCAGAGGCTGGAGGGTTGAACACGCAACAACGAAGGATCCTTTACTTTTCGGGAGTGGATCTCAATAAACTGGATTTCCGTTCATGAACATTTTGGATTGTTTTTACCTCACTAACGACCTGACAGATTCCCATCAAGCCTACCACAAATCCAAAGGCAGAGTTTTAAATGCTCGCATGACTTATTGGTATTTGGGTTTGGGTTTTTATTTCATTAAAGGGGACTTGTTGCATGGTAGAGTGTTTCCCTCATGTGCATTTTTGCCACTTCATTTTCATTGTGTGCCACATTTTTATAGACATCCTGACACTTAGAGCGGCTTCTCTTGATTTCCCTTGGCTTTCCTGCACTGCTGGATGATTTAGGAAACGTGCCCACAGGCAGATATCAACATAATGTCTCTGCCTTTCCATCACTCAACTCTACAAGCAACTCTGTCTCTGGAAGTTTCATCAGTCACTCAATAACGTCTGCATCTGATAAAACACTTTAACTGTGCACTGAAAAGGATTCCACTGTGGCAGACACTGATGATTTTCACACTGTCGAGTTGGACTGAAAAAGATCCACAGCGCCCCCTGTCGGTGCGCGTGGAAAAGACAATCTAGATAAATGAAAGCGATTTGAAAACTGACAGCGTCTACTGGTGAGGGTTATTGCAATAAAATCATTGAAGACCTATGTGTGCTAACTAGACATGCACACAGGCAACAGACAGAAACATGCACGCCCAATGTGCATGCACTGCCCTCAACACCAAGCTCTACGCTGCACCGCTCCATCTGACTCCCCACCGCTCTTTATCTCCCCTGGGGGTCACGAAAGAGCACACTGATGTTTGTTGGCCCAAAAAATACACAATCACAAGTTGGGACGAGTTCTGCAAAGTCACGGCGACATTGCTGAGTCGAGGCAAGAGTGCTGATGAAGGTAACAGATTGTACGCAGATGAATACTGTAGTGAAACGTCATTAATCAGCAGCTTACCTTCTCTGTCAGGCTGTGGGTCGGTCGCCCCATGCAGACGCTGGGTAAGGTCAGGGTGTGATGACCGATAATGAGCATGGGAACTCTCTGTTTTACCCTCTTTGTCCTCCTCTAAACTTTCTTTATTCTTTTCTAGATTTCGTCATACACTGACATATAACTGCATGTGTATGAATGTCTTAATGTATTTAATGGGCTGCTGTACATGAGAGGAATTATGTGTGGATGCCCGTGAGCAACAAAGTCCTAAGTGCATGGGGCTTTGCATGTTTCCCAGCCGCTTTACAGTAACAGTAATCGTGACATCCTCGCTTTCTCCGGTCTTTTGGAATTCAACTTGAAAGGTGATGAAAGGAAGGACGAAGTTAACACAGCGGTTCTCCCCTCGAGCTCTTCCTCTCCACCCCCTTCATCTCTTTTATTGACAGAAAGAACTGGCAGCCGAATCAAATTACTTAATAAAGAGTGAGAGGAGGACACGGAGAAAAAGAAGGAAACCCCGGGACATCGCCGCCGTCTCCTTTCTTTGAAGTTGAGGAGCTTTAGAGAGAGATGGGAGGCGGTAATGCAACAATCTATCTGCCAAATATGAATGTGATCCTGTAATCCGCTCCATAATCTGCTCTTTTGATGAAGAATGTTCTTTTTCTCAGGGCTGTGAATTAGCTGACGTTGACTTGATGATCTTGATGTTGACTTTAAAGGTCTTTTTGAAGTCTTTTTTGTTTAGTTGGGTTGTTCATGGGGAGCTTTCTACTCCGAGCCCTCAATGAAAAAAGCATGATAATCATGTGAAGTTCCGGCTGTGGCCTTGCTGCAGAAAGCATCCCAGGTTGCAGTAACCCAGAGAAGTACACACAAGCTATGGTTTATACAGTCGAGCTGCTGATCAGTAACTTCCTTGAAGCCTCCGGTCTCTTTATTCACAGTATAGAAAATCAATAAATCACATGCGAATGGAGGATTTACATGCTTTAATGGAAAGACAAAGTCTGCATGTGCTGTAATCCTGTTAACGATGATGTGATCCTTTAATTTAATATAAGCAGGTTAAAACCCCCAAATTCTAACCTTAAACAGTTGCAATGACTTTGGATGCAATCAGCACGAATTGCAGGATGAAGGCAAACGTGCGCCGATGTTTCAGCCACAGCAATACTCAGCGACTTTGATCCTCTGAATGAACTGCAGCTTGGTTCCATCCAGGCTGAGTTCGGGCACCCAGAGGACGAGGACGAATCCCCGGACGAGGCAAAGGAAGTGGGAACGCTTTCTTCAAAGGCAGGATAATCAGACAGCCCCAGCCGAAGCGCTCTTATGCAACTGCGTACCTGCCTTTTGACTTGACAACCAAATGTGACTCATCATCTGTTTCCGCTGCGCTACTCATGAAAAGCGGGGCAGTGAGTGCCTCAGAGACATTCGAGCTGTGCGTTATTCATGCCTGCAGGCTTAAGGTGTCAGAAATGTGATTCTGTGGGTAATATATTATCAGATTAATCAAGAGTTCGGCTTCACCCACACTTTGATTTACTCGCATCACATTTGGCTGGGCTGAATGGCGACCCCCAGTGGGTGCATTTGTTTTTTAAAATATGGTATTGAAATCTCTTGCTCGGGACAGCCTCTGATATTTATAGTATATATTATTTGTACATTTCTTTGTGCAAAACACGCAGCCTTCAAAGAACACAGTGAGGTGGTGATGAAAGACGTATCAAAGGAGTTATAATGAAAGTTCAGATGTCCAGCGGGTTCTCTTTCTCCATTACAGAGGAAATATTCGCTCTTTGGTTGAACGATTCTTTTTCATAACTTAATTTCTCTGAGGATGCTCTTTCTTTCTGACAGCTGCACCACCGGCCCCAGCCTGCTTACCTGCTGGGAAATAGCTCAATTAGTTTTTCATACCTCAACTGATCTGAGATGGCATCAAGTTAAAGACCGAATTTTGTTCTGCAGGCAGTCGCTGATGAAGGATCTGCAGTCATAAATGCAAAGCTGGTGAAAGATTGAGACCAAATCCGGTGCAGATTTAGAGAAGATTGAGAGTCGACGCGTCGCCTGTGTGAGTCCGCTGGCCTCACCTGCCGGCCGACAGCACATGGTGAAATATAGCGCCACCTCCAGCCACCCAAAGCGCCACACTCACCCCCCCCCCCCCCCCCCCCCTCAGAGGCCAATGTCCTAGAGGCTGCATCATCAAAGAGCGAGCGGGTCAGGGGGCCGAGTAGAACCTTGTTTAACCCTCCTGTTCCCTTTGCATCACAATGTCCGGGTACGTTCCCGCTCTTTAGCCCTCACTTTCCCCGTGATATGCGTATATCAATGATGGCAGGCCCCCCCTAAACGCCCCCCTCCCAGCTGCTGCCTAACACACTGATCGCACGCTGAGCGACTTGGCAATGATCATAAGGATTGTTTTGCATTGACAATCTGACCTTGGTAAAGGTCGGGGGGGGGGGGGGGGGGGGATTCATTCCTTCTAATGAATGAAATCTTTCAGAACGCAGTAGCCCCTTAAAGCAAAACACCAGTTAAGACGTAGTAAAACTAGTCGCCCATAAATTGTAATCCTTATTTTTTTTATCCTCTGACTGCTAATTATTTTTCTCCTTATTGCCCAAGACTCAAGATGTTTCCATATTAATCAAAATGTAAAGGCACAACCATCCTTTTGATCGAGATCACAGGCAGATAGCCCAACTTTTCTCATCCCACCGGTCATATTACTCCATCCATAAAGATGTCAAGGCAACGCTAATCCCTTTATCGCACCGTCATTTTCACCGAGACGGCGATTATCCATGCAGCGTGAAACACATTATGCAACAGAGACAAAGTTAATGGGATTATATTTTCAGTTCGTGCTCCTCTGAAATGTCTATAAACAGGGTTTCAGTGGGAAAGATGTTTTTCTCATCTTAGATTTTGCAAGACACGATGGAAGTGTTGGCAAATCTATGCAGGGTTTAGGGTTAAAACAGGCCAGTCTGGAGCCATCACCTTGCATAACAATATTCAACGTATTATAATAATGAGTCTTGCTTTTCAGCAGCAGCAGAAGGCGATTGTTTCAAAGGGATTATAGACTTGGTTAACTCGAGCCGTGGAGGGCAAAGGGCGCCGTCTTACACGAGTTTCCCTTTTTCCTCTGATGCCCAATAAAATTGTGAAAGGCCTGAAAGTGAATGGCAGGCACGGGGTCACTGAGGCGCACAATGGTAATTGAGGAGAGCGGAAATCTAATCAGCTTGGAGATGCAAATTTTATGGAGCACCAATTAAGGAGAGTTTTTTATGACTCTATTTTTGAGAAAACAAAACAGCATCTCTTGGTCAGGGGGGGTGAGTAGCCCTCTGTGTTCCTGAAATGCCCTCCTTCCCTTTGGCTGAACCTTCGCAGCATTGGGCCCAGGCTCTAATGGGATGGCACCTCCTTTACGCCTGCCCTCGCCCACATTGGGGAAATGAGGCAGTGTCTGTTTGTTGTTCTGGAAGGTTGTACGTCCCCCTTTATCACTGTCAGGGCACAGAGACACACAAAAAGAAGAGCATTTGGGGGGGGGGGGTTCTCTTCTATCCAATCTGTCCTGCTTTGGGCTTTATGACCGTAGGCCCCACGTGGCGAGTCACCCACCCCGGACCCATACATCTCCACTGGTGCCTTTTGGGCATCGACAGCCTTTGTATCGGCTCACTCCGGCTGCCAAGATAAGTGTCTGCGTTGCTAACGGGGGCCAGAGTCCAGCTCCTAACTAGACAATGGCGGGGGCTCCAAGACGGACAATGTTTAACCAGTGAGCAGCCGACTCACGGCCCTGCCAGGCCTCCTGTGCCTTTGTGGGCTCGGGGTTAATCTTTTAAAAGGCCACCCCTCCTGCCCACTGTCCCCCCCCCTCCCCCCCAAATATACTGCCACACAGTCACTAGAGCTGTACTTATGCGGGACCTTTTGTTTAAGTGCTGCACACTCAGCTTTTAAGTCCACAGCGCTTCCATTACCGTGCGATCCCTAAATCTTCTTGCGATGAATGCATCATGAATAATCGGTGGCGAGAGAAATGAAGCAGGGAGGAAACAGAGAAGGATGCTTCGCTGGGTTCATTGCCAGCATAAATGTAAAAAAAAAAGAAAAATGATCTAATAGCGGATGAGAATGAAGGATGGACAGCATAATAGACTCAACCTGACACGACAGATCCACAACCAGCAGCGGCTGCAACAGGTGGCGAGGGTGACGTCTTTTCATATCCCGTTACCTTCAACTTGTTTCTGCTTCCCTACTGCATCGCCCCACTTTCCATCCTCATGCAGACGGGGAGAAACGTCTCATCCAGGTCTCGCGTTCGTTGCTCCTGCGTCGAGTATTTACGGGCCCCCGTGCATTGATATGTAACGCTGCTCTCAGCATGGCAGGGTCTGTAGGGGCCAAACTTAGAGGCCTCTGAGTCTTTCTGAGACGAGAAAAGTCTCTGAGCTGAATGCCACTGAGGCCATAAGACAGCGGTTCCCTGCAACATCTGACAAACAGGTTTGCTGCTCTTCGCCCTGTGGGGGACGCCCAATAGAAATCACATGGGTAACACGTCTGCATATCATAATGTCCTGATGACGCTTCATCTACGTCATCTACATTTCATCTACGCAAATAAAGTATGCGAGTTTAAATAAAAACAATTACGATAGTGACAAAGATGCTGCTTTGATTGATGTATTATTGTTCTGGATTTCTGGTATTCTATTATCTTATTTTTTGTCTATGTATTTCTATGTTCAATTTTCTTTTTCTTTCAATGTTAAAATCCCTTTATGCCACACGTGTTAGGCATTTCAAATTGCCTAGGAGTTTGCTCTTGCTCTGTCCGGCTTCTGAGGGATCAATAAAAGTGATTGAATTTCCCAACACATTCAAATCCTTTTTTTTTATTTTATCATTTGCTGCTAATGTCGATCCTAGACATCAAAACAGTTTGTTCAGAAACCACACAAAATAATAGATGGATGAATGGTTGGTGTATGAAGATGCCAAGAACAATTTAGAACCTTTTGGTGATGATCCAGATCACCATGTGGACGGTGTAAACCCAATTAGGAGGGGAAGGAGCTGCTTGGCGGAGGTCTGTGCTCTCCGAGTGCTTTTCTAGCTCATATTGATTCAGTTCTGTTTCTATCAGATCAGGAGGTCTACAGACTCGCGGCCCTGTTATCGTGCACAAATCAGAGAAGAGCAGCATGGCACCCAGTGTACATTCGACATGCTTCACATAGTGAGTCGTTTCAGCCATGTCAGGCCCTGGATGATAATGAGCCGCAGGAGTAGATCTCCTCATCAGTATTCAGATCCGGCCATATGTGAATTAAGGTTTAATGTGCATGCATAATCACCCACCTGAGCCCTTTTGGTGGTGCGTGTGTGTGTGTGTGTGCATGTGAATGACGGAGACAGCAAAAGAGCATCGCAGGAATAGAAAAATGATGAGATGAAAGTCACTGATGGAAGCGATATGTAGATTCTTATGGAGGTGATGACGGATTCAAAGTTGTCAAAGTCCTGCGGAGGTTTGTGCCCTTTGTGATAAATTCGTTATTCATTTCACAACATCAAGCTAAAAGCCAAAGAAGTCGATTGCGTGTCACTAACTAGTCTGATGCCTCCTACAGACCATTACTTAAAAAGACCCGGCACACTTGGTTCAATGGGCCTGTGGAGGCCGCATAGAAACCGAACACATGTGGGTGCAAACACTCTCACACCTACCACCGATCAGCTCGTCAATCACGCTCCAATGAGCATAGCCACAGCCACCAACACTCGGGTTATTGTGCGCGGCGACCCCGGGGTCAGCGGTAAGTAGCCGGGGACCGAGCCGCACACAAAGGGACAGCATCTTGTCGTATACGCATACAGTGACATTGCCGCTGGCACCCTCACGATGAGACACATGGCAGACCGATCCACAGATGGGACAGGGGACGAGGGAGGGTGCGCGCGTTGCCGTGGTGAGGGAGCACATGCGGAGGTAACGGTGCGAAACAATGGCGCTAATGAAAGGTAGGAGTCGTGCTTGTGCTTCGGGGAGGGAGATTATTGGGAGAGAAGGTTCTGTTTTATTTTGATCAGACTGGGGGGGGGGTGACAGAAGTCTGCGGAGCCCCCCCCCTCATACAGAAGTAAAATCCCAACTGTTTAAAAGTGTGACCAGTACAATGGCAAATAGACTTAAAGGCTTGTGTGTGTGTTTTTGATTGATTAGGATTTATTAAACGTTCAATCTACTAAATATACTGTATATTTATTCAGTTTTCTGTATACATGCATAAATAACTGCATCCCTATCATTACACAAGATAGAGAGTAGCAACGTAGATGCTCTGTTCACCCAAATAGTCTAAAGAAAGTCATCATATTTTCTCATTTATGTTTTGTTATCTGTCTCCCCAGTTTTACAAAAATATGAAAGTGAATTAATTCCTGTTTCATTTTTGTCTTTTGATCTAAAACTCTAAACTGGTTTGCTCTGGATACATTTGTCTAAATTAGAATCCTAATTCTAAATTTTAAGCCTCTATATTGTCTTCATTTGCAAATGCCCTAAACATATCTGAAATTGTAATCCTCTGGATTATCCAGAATATCATGGGTTAGGGATCCATTTAGCTTCGCTGGGAAAGAAGGAGAAGATGCCAGAGAAGGATATCCCTTTTTTTGTGGGTGCTTTTTTAGGTGAATAAATCCTTGTCATTGTAAACCTCTCGCTTCTCTCATTTCGTCAGGACAGTCTTCAGGAGGCTGCCATTGACCTGAAGGTCAACATCTGGGCCTGGTCCCTTTGCCTCCTGATGTCGGTCTGCTCTACAACTGGTTCTGCTCTTTCCCCTTTCACTTCTCCCCCCCCCCCCCCCCTTTCACCTGTCTTTCCTCCCTCGTTGTCCCCCCGGGGTAATTGAGGGGTAATTTATGAAGTTGTAGCAGCATGGAACAGGCCAGTGTATGGGACAGCCTGCTGACCCAGCCCCATTCAGCTGCAGAGGAGAGGGCACGGACTCCTTTTATCCTACCCATAATCAGCATCTCTTTCTGGACCTGGACACCTCCCACCCATCTCCATCGCCCTGCAGCACTCCACAGCATGTGACCCTCTGTGGCCGCTTAAAGATGAAGGGGAAAGTTATTGGACTCTTTAGTGACTCATAAACATCCGAGGGGATTTTCATACCGCCTTTGTGTCTTTTTGTTGTGGTGGAGATAATGCAATTGTTTCAGGGCAGTGTAAATGAATAAATCACCGAGCGGCTTGTCCCAGCGGTGAGAGATAACAAAGGGCAGCGGCCCCTGGTCTCAGAAACACTTGTCGTCCCTTTCAGACATTTGTGAAACAATTTTATATCTCTCCCCAGACATCGGTGTGAAGCGGGGGATGTTTAGAGGAGGGAAACTAAACCAATTCCACAGATCTACTCCCTCTAAAAATTGATATCTTGATTAAAAATACAAATAATGGTGAACAAAAGCTGTGCATCCTCGATTGGATCTGCTCTTGAAAACATGCCCAGATTAAAGCCAGTGTGCTTGCAGCAGATAATGCAGCCTCATGGGTAGCATGGTTAGCAGGAGCTAATGTAGCATTGCCAGTTTCTCCATTGAGCCGGTCCCAGGCCCAGATAAATGCAGAGGGTTGAGTCAGAAATGAGAAAAATTACAAATGAGGCAATAAGAGGGACAGTGAAGGTTAGACGTTTTGGAGATAAGGTCAGAGAGCCCAGACTTTGATGGTTTGGACATGTCCAGAGGAGAGACAGGGACTATATAGAAGGATGCTGAGGATGGAACTGCCATGGAACAGGGCTAGCGGTCGACCCAGGAGAAGATACATGGACGTAGTGAGGGAGGACATGAGAGTGGCTGGTGTTGGGGAGGACGATGCAAAGGACAGGGTGAAGTGGAGATGGTTGATTTGCTGTGGTGACCCCTCACGGGACAAGACAAAAGTACAGTAGTAGTGCTTGCAGCAGATTGAGACACTAATCCTGCAAAAGGCCAGCAGAGAGAGAAGGAAGCCTTACGGTACACAGAAAAGGTTTGCTCTTCAGCTTAGCTCTTCATTGAGTCATGATAGTCCTTAATCTTGCCTAAGCCTCTTTTTCTACAAGCATATGCCCTCATTTTCTGGTCACCTGAGCACTTTCATTCTGCACAAGGAGAGTGAGGGGGGGGGGTCTCTAAAGCCTAAAAAAAAACCCGCCAGCAGCATGGCTCTTGAATTGGATGGAGGGTCCTGGAAGGTGACACCCAGAGAGTAAAATCAAACACTCCGATGCGGGGTTAAAAATGGAAGGATTAGTGGGAAACGTGGCGGGTGGCTACGCTTTCATTTGGAGAATACAAAAGCTCTGAGATCCTCATGTCTCACTGTGTGGCCTGTTGCCTCTGTAAACACATGAATACGAATGAGAATGAGAGGGAGAATGGGATTTATCTGGCTCATGCATAGAATAATAGAGTGAGAGAGGGGCCGATTACACTCCTTTAGAGCCCCGA
The DNA here is from genome assembly GCF_040956055.1 of Brachionichthys hirsutus. Classification (NCBI taxonomy): domain Eukaryota; kingdom Metazoa; phylum Chordata; class Actinopteri; order Lophiiformes; family Brachionichthyidae; genus Brachionichthys; species Brachionichthys hirsutus. The sequence continues at coordinate 2,862,744 of NC_090914.1, read as the reverse complement.
ACAAAAATCCACATGTGTGTTCTGAGCAATTGTATTTTTTACCAATAGCTGCTAGCCGTTTCTCGCTCCCCAACCATTTCATATGAACGAGAACCTCACTGATCTAATAGCATGTGCAGCTAATGAGCACATTAGCTTGCCACATTTCCCCTCATATTATTGGCACGTTATGAAGACTATAAAGGAAACACCATTGATTTGTCTTCTCTATGGAGCGCGTGAATACAATGATGTGACAGAACAGAGCCCAAGATCTAAAACACCGGCTTAGAATGAAATCCCGATCGCTGTGTCCGACATCGCTAACGAGGACCCGGCCCAATTAGCGGAGGACAGTCCAGCAGCCTTACTGGCTCTGAGCCTAACGATGGGAAGATCCATATGCTCCAAATAAATGGCCCATGTTGGCTCACAGGGTTACCCAATTATAATATTACTGAGTTCTGCGTGAGCCAAAGCACCCTGCAGGGGGACCCCCTGATGGAGACGTAGGGGGGGGGGTCTTGATTCCCAATCCAATCTTGCTGCAGGTCCATGTGTGTCGGTGTTTGAGAATGCTTTTGTTGGGAATGCACACGCAGCGGGGTGAGGAACACACTTTGAGCAGCTCCATAGCACTTCATGATATGTTTAAGATAGTTCCAGTATACATGAAGGAAATGAAGGGTGAACATTAGTGTCAAATAAGGAGCCCAATCTTCAGTCACCTCCACGGCTGGGACAAGATCGTCCAAATCTTTGGGTAAATAAAGAATATGCGTCAAACAACAACAAAGAACTACAATAATAAATAAAAAATGCTTCTGTTGGAACTGATTAAAAACGCTTTCAACATCCAGATATCGCTCTGCCCCCCCTCCCCGGAGATGTGAGCGTAGTGTTACTATATTTTCAAAAGACAACATGTTTCTCAGATTAATTGAATATTTATAAATTGGAGAGTTTCTCCCGTGTGCCATTCTCTTCAAAGGAAAGCACGGAGAGCAAAAAAAAACAAACAATTGAAGTAAGAGCTAGTAGCTTTACGGTTGAATTAGTGGAAGACAATGGCGGGCCTACTCTTTAGTATCATTTTAACTACCTCCTCCCCAACTGACGGACCCCCTTCTTGTGATAGTGTTGTGATTTCACGGACTGTTTGGAGAGCCGAGCCAAATGTATCTGACCCCTTTTGTCCCTGCGCCCCTGATTGAATTGCACCTAGTCTGCCATTAACACTGCTCTGCATGTTTAAGCGCCTCATATGGCTCTTCATACCTTTCTCCAGAGCGTCTCATGGATACCGTATGTAAATAAGGCCTCCAAGGCATTCCATATCTTGTATTACGGAAGAGGGCAATAGAACTCTTGCACAGCGCACACTTTAACTTTTAATCATTCAAAATGTCTGTGAGAGGGACTCTCTATTAGCAGCATCATTTCATTTGGATTTGAATCCGGGTTTCTTCAGTCTTTTTGTTTCATACAGCATATTTGGTCCAAGTTTTAGCAGAGAACTCCTAAGTTAACACAACATGTTAACATACTAATGTTTTGGTTAATGTGCAGGAGGTTCATCACGCTTGGAGGAGGGTAAGAGTGTGAGAGGGGGGGGGGGGGAAGAGTGTATCGCTTCTGCAATTGGTTGCGTCTCTAAGTGTCTCATTATGCGGCTTTATTGTTCCTTTGTTGCGCCGGATGTATAAATACATCCCAGCAGGCCCAGAGGGCGACACACTCCTGAGGAAGACTGATCAGCAGGCAGAAATCAGGAGAGACGTTGCAGCAACCTGAAGAAGCACGGAAGCATTTTGTAGAAGTTGTGTTTTGGAGCGTTCTTTCAAACCCGAGCGCCGCTTTCCTCTGCTTCAAGCCAAGATGGATTCTGATTCCGGTTCCACCGGCAGCCGCTCCTCCTCCCCTGACCTGGTGGTGGACGATTGTGCAGGCGGCTTCTTCTCCAACAACATGTTCCAGACGTACTGCCAAGGAAACCGAGTGGACGGCAAGGACGGCCAGGAGGGGACAAAAACCAAGGTCGGGTCTGAGCTCAGCAAGGACGAGGTTCAGGACCTGAGGCTGAAAGTCAACAGCAGAGAGAGGAAGAGGATGCATGATCTGAACCAGGCGATGGACGGCCTGAGAGAGGTCATGCCCTACGCTCAGGGACCTTCCGTCCGCAAGCTGTCAAAGATCTCCACTTTGCTGTTGGCCCGCAACTACATCCTCATGCTGTCCAACTCCCTGGAGGACATGAAGAAGCTGGTGGGTGACGTCTACGGAGGCAGCGCGGCCGTCCAGAGCCGCACGGCTGCCCACGCTGCCGTCACTGCTCCGACCCCGACGCCGCACCTTCCTCTGCATCCTCTGGTCCAATCGCTGCACTCTCTGGTTGGCAGCACGCCTCCGGCTCTCCAGCACCACGCAGCCTCGGCAGCTGCTGCTGCGCCACGCTCCCCTCCATCCGCCAGCTTCCTAGGGTTTCACGCTCCAGTCCAGGGCCTCCTGAAGGAGCCGCTCCACTTGACCGGCTCCTACAGGCACTTCCCCGGCATGCCCTGCCCCTGCTCGCTCTGCCAGCCGTTGCACGCCACGACCGCCACCTTACACAGCCTGTCTATGACCAAATGAGCAGGACTCTCTGAGAACTGGCCTCCGCTGTTTGAATCAACGAAGCAAGCGGCTCAGCGAAGATTGATAAGATGAAAATAATGGCTGGTGCCAGAACTTGTAGATAGTGTAAATATCTTCCACCCTACAAAGTGCTGCTATTTTTTAATTATGAGTCTCATCTTGTCTCATCATTTATACATAAATATTCTAAATGCAATGGGGATTTTTTAAAATCAAAGTAGATTATACTGTAATTTATCTAAACTCTGTGATGATAAGACATTGTCCGAACATGAACCGGTTTGTCCCATTATGCTGGATTTCTATTTTCATAAATTAAAACTTTGTTATATTACCTCTTGATTGTGTTCGTTTCATTAATGCCAGATATTATTGTGGTGGTTTTGTCATGTTTTTTATATATATAATGTCTGTCAGGTACAATTTCCTTTACCTTTGTCGAAGCATGTTAGACACTCACATCTCACAACAATACAGCAAGATCTTCTTTAATCAAACAGAAAGGTTTATTCTTGCTCCAGTGGACGTCCGAGCAGTGAACACATGGATACTTAGGAAGGCTGTCATTAGTTGCTAACCAGCTTTGAACAGACAACCCTCCAAGGAGCTAAAGAGGGACAGAAGGGCGAGACAATGTGCCAGCACAGAGGCCAAATGTGGCGTTCCTGAGCCAGGGGACCATCCATCTTCACCTCAACAGGGCGTAGGAGAAGAAAGGACAGCACAGGCGCCAGGAAGGCGGGTCACTTTTGTCTGACGCAGGCGAGAGACATAGACGTGTCCTTAGCTCGAGGGTAATCATTTATCTCTGTCTTATAAGGATATAAGTGCACAACCGACAAAGTTAAAGCAGAGGACGCGATGCAGTTGGGCTAAATAGCATTTCTGTAAAAGCAAACACTATTTTCTTCCTTCTGCGTGTGTGTGTGTGTGTGTGTGTGTGTGTGTGTGTGTGTGTGCGTGCGTGAATATGTCCACATACTGCCAACATATATATTTGCCATCAAATTTTGCAGCGTTTCTGTTAAAAATCAAGAATAAATCCCATACTCATCCAGTAAATCACCAACACAGCTATTATGCACGCTGGCTGCCGTGGCCGTGATCTGATCAAACAACCCGACAATGGCTGCTCTTCACTTAGCAACAAATCAAGTGTGTAAAAATACATGCTTATCCTCCCACGGCTGACAGATGAGTCGGAGATCAGGGGAGAAATGAAGAGGTGTAACTCGTTCTTGCCCTCCTGCTCCACCTCCTCCTCCTGAGAGCCCTGAATGGGCTCGAACAATAGCCATGTGTGGGACACAAAGGCCTGGGGAGGCCAAGCTCTCGTGCCGAGGATGCGGACTCCCTCCATTCAATCTACATTTCATCATGGTAACAAGCGCTGCCGGGCCAAAAGCCCTGACACCCTCTCTCGCCACAAAGGCGGTTAGCGCTAATATATGAGGCTATTGACACTGAAAAGAGCCCCTGTCACTACTAGGGGATTGTCAGCTGTGGGACGTCTCAGTGGGGGGAGGCAGCTGCCAGCCAAACCAAGTGGTGGAGCTTCTGTCGTGGGGACCGGCCGCCTCAGCGTCACCTGGTCCCCGGTCCCCTGACTCGAGAGACCCTGGCTCCTCCTGCAAGGGCTCCCCCCCCCCTCCTTTATGTGGGCACAGGTTGGAATGGGAAGCAGAACACATTGTGGAGATTAGTGGGGATCTGTCTCCTTTTACTCAAGGTAGATGATTAGAGACACTGACTCGTGCAAAGCTGGTGCTTCCTGATCGGCACCAGATGGTATCAACTCAGTTTCTGTGTGTGTGTGTGTGTGTGTGTGTGTGTGGATATGCTTCGTAAATCATACAATATGAGAAAGTCCTCGGTGTGTCGTTATGGTCAGCACTGCTGTCATCATGACGCTCTTTAGCAGACGCTAACCAGCAGTGGCAGCGCTGCTTTTAGTCGTGTTGTGTTCAAGTAACCATCATAGCAAGGGTGAACTGAAAGTAAAAGTATCTGTTCAAAATGATCAAGTTAAAACACTAATTGTTATCTAAATATATTTTATATGACAGAATGACAAGTTATCAGTGACCCGCAAGGCGAATAAAGTGGCTGTAGACGAGACGTTCAAGGTCGTCTTGCATACAAGAAAATGGATGGATGAGGGATGGAAAGTTTAAAAATATTGCAAAATTCTTTCATACTTTAACCTTATTTTTCTTTACAAAGCCCCAATTCATTCCATAATAATAATAATCTGAAACAACACCAGGGATGCATTTGTGATTTCACACATTCGTCTTTTGTGCATCAAATGTCACACAGACTATTACACAATGGGGTTTGTAGACAGATGGATAAGTTAACTGCTTCAAATACTGATCAATAAAGGGCCACTTGTCCCAACTTGGCTCGGCAAAAACTGCATTTGCAGAGTTAATTAAGGGTCTGAAAGACCCAATTAAGAGGATGGAGGTGATGGACAGGGGAGACATATTGTGTGGACATGGGCGCACATTGTGCACCGTCTGGATAAAGGGAAACTTCAATTATGGGACAACACACTTCCAGAGGCTTGTTGCCTGGTCTTTTTCATTTTGGGCCACAGCTCCCGCCCCCTTAAACAGAATATTGATGAGGGGAAAGGACAGCTGCTAAGGGTTAACACGCATATGCAATATAGCAAGCACATACGCTCATCACACGCCCACAGATGCACCGAGGGCAGGAGATTGATGACAGGATTCAGAGTGGAATTGCTAAGCACTGATTATCCAATACACTGGCTCAAGAAGGACGTTTGTTTGGTTTCACATTCAGTTTATAGTTTGATAAGTTGCAATTAAAATCAACAACAACTTGCATGCAATTAAATTATTAGTCATCATCACTGAAGCGTTGCTAAGCAGTCTTTCCTCCATTGTGTTGATACTCTGTGCCATCTGTGTGTCGGTGGCTTTAATGTTTTCTGTTCTGTTTCATGCAGTTATGCTTTCTCACAAATAAAACATAGAAAGCAAGCTTTGGACAGCATGGAGAAATGGTGATCTGGGTTCAAATCCTGACGCGGGGCCTCTCTGTGAGTCGTATTCTTCATGTGCCTGTGTGGGTTGTTTCATCGATGCTTCAATATAGGTGAATGTGTGATTCTAAAATGGTCTAAAATGAGTGTGACTGATTATATTTTTCTTTATGGACATACACTGGACATTTGAAGGGTCAAAAACGAGTTTTTTCCCATTTTCTTATGTCCTTTACATTTGGTTTGATTAACAGTTTTTTCCCTGCAATAAACACATAATTCTACTTTTAATGACTACTCTGGTCAAACGATCTTTATACCTTTTATTGTACGTTTGATTTAGCTGATAAATGTCATATTTTGCCAAAAACCCAATACCTATTGCAAATGTGTAAATCAGTTTGATGCAGTTCATGTAACTTTTCTATGTATTTGTATTTATACAGTCTATGTATTTGGCTTGAAATAATCTAAATCTAGAATCCAAATGTTTGTTTATAAAACGAACACAACAAACATAATATTTTATCGCAGAGCTAACAATAAAAACAACAACCGACATATATTCAATATAATAAATAACATAAGGCAGTCTGTTTACGTTTTGCTTGATTTGACCCTCCGCAGCCACCGTAGATAATGTCTGCCTTGCAGCCGGGGTTAAAGTTCAGTAAATACTGATGATGTCATCGTCTGAAGATGGCTGAAGGGTGAGCGTGAAGTCGCAAAAATACTTTTTTGTTTTTAAATACGACGTAGCAGAGACTACCGATGCCGTTTTCACTGTTATGTTCATGACTTCGTTTCGTGCCTAGTAAGATTCGGTTAGTTTAATTTACTAAGCGCGTGCTTGTATGCTCGCGGAATCGGTTCAGGAAGTGCGTTTGTTTACCAAAACATTGCTAGCGTTAGCATAGCCTGGTTTAGTTATGGTGGAACGCAATCGCGGCTGTGTTTACGCAACAACAGGAGGGTTATACTGTATATCATCTTTAGTTTTACTTATGAAAAGACGTGTTCAGCCTCACAAGTCGTGCTCCGTGTCTTGTTGTGACTAGTTATCTTGTATGGCATTAGCTAACTAATGTAGCTGGCTAGGCTTTGCTGTGTGTCTCCTAGCTAAGAGCTAAGGGCTTTTGATAGATTGTTGTTGTGTTGTGTTTGGGTGAATCAGTCGTTTCTAAACCTGTGCACGTTACAGAGAAGGGTGGTGGGGAGGCTGGCTTCAGCAGAGCTTCCAGGCCGTCAAAGATAAGGTAAATCCATTCGAGAAGCCATCCACGCATTGGGATTTAATACTTGTATCTGGACGTTTGCTAGCTTTAGATTTTAAAATGTTTTGATGACCAATCGCTCTTCTTTTAAGCAGTTCTTATTTTTGAAGCACCTTGGTCTCCTTTCCTTCTGTGTTATCTGTATCGGCAGATGTTTTTAGTTTAACTAGAGCATAATTTAGCAACCATTTACCGACATAGCATGAGAAACACAAACAATAAAGCTACAGCTGTTTACTTCTCAATTTCTAATTTTCATAAGAAACTAGTAAGTGGATGAATTCTGTTATTCAAAGATCAATGGTAAAATTAACTATCGCTAGTAAAATATTGCAACTGCATTTCTCTTTTTTACAATAATAATTTGACATATTTTCTGTGTATTGTCAGCCTTATATATATATATATATTCATATTTTCATCCTTACAAATAGGGCTGTGAAATGTATAATTTTCCACCATGACATCTTAATTTACCCCTGTGCAATAATCGCATTGCAGGAGATCACTGTCCACTCCAGTGTCAGAGTCATATACACAGCACTGAAACTGTACTTGCAAGAAGAATTTCGAACTGACGTTGACAGAGTCTCTTCTGGATGGCTTCGTCTTGATTATCTGACTCTGATTTGCAGTCATCTGAAGCCTTGGAATTCCTGAAGCATGACCTGGCCGAGTTTTCGACCGTGGTGCAACATGACACGACCTGTTCCATTGTGGCGACCGCCACGGCTGTCAAAAACAAACTTGCGGTAAGTTGCTGTCTTCACACTATTTGTTTTTGTTTCAAAGATAAGTCTACGCTCGGCTGACCTTTTGCCTTCGCACACCTTCCAATGGAAACCTGTCTTTCAGGTGGAAGGTTCCTCTGAGACCACAGAGAAGGTGAAGAAGAGCCTCTCGAGTTTCTTAGGGGTGATATCAGACACACTCGCTCCACCCCCTGATAAAACCATCGACTGTGATGTCATCACGTTGGTGGCAACGGCAGCAGGAACTACAGAGGTCTACGACAGTTCTAAGGTGGGCTGCTTTTACTTTCAGTGGGGGGAGCTGCCTCTTTCATTACTTGCTGATGCGACACATCAGTTGCTTCCCAAATAGCAGCGCATGACTTTGTGCGGAGGTTTTTGTCACCCGAGGCGAGGCGGAGGTTATGTACCGGTAATCAATCATCAGTATTGGTTTTGTTTGTCGGGCAAGATAACTCAAAAGGTTATGGAAGGATCTTGGAAAATCAGGAAATGTTGTGAATGTTACCAGATTATAACATTTTGGTGATGATTCAGAAGAGATATTTGATTATGGATCAGTTTGATCAGTTCCGTTAACGTTGCAGTCAATGGAGCTTCAAAATTGTTCCTCAATATGTCGGTTGAGGGGGCCTCTATCTCACCACCAAACCTCATCTAGATCTGATCCGGAATGAGTTCAGAAAAAATAAATTTTTTATCATTGAAAACCCCATTTACAAATTAAAAAATCATTAAAAAAAAAACCAAACTTTGATTCACGTTTACTTTTCATAGTTGGTGTATGAAGATACCAAGAACAATCTAGAACCTTTTGATGATGATCCAGATCACCATGTGGACGGTGTAAATCCAAATAGGAGGGGAATGAGCTGCTTGGGGGAGGTCTGCGCTCTCCGAGTGCTTTTCTAGCGTAACTTTCTGGTTAATCTTTTTGAAATCATGGTTTTTAAGTTAATTCAGAACAGATTTAGTTTTGTCGTGTTGGAAAGCGTGATCGTGATGCGTGTATGGAAACAAAACAGCCAGGGATGAGTATTTTTTCTTTTTCTCACCTGCAGGCACGTCTCTACAGTTTGCAGGCTGACCCTGCGACGTACTGCAACGAGCCTGACGGTGAGAACCGAATGAGTGTTTATTCTACTATTAACTTGTGCTGTTGACTGTTTAGCGGATGATTGATTACTATGATACATGTGGATTTCCTTTTTGTTGCTGAGACAGGCATTTTTTTTGTGATCCTAAAAGTCCATAATATTGATGTCTTTTGTTTCCATTATTGGTTTGATTGATTTGTGTTTTGACTCGATTTATTTTTGATCAGGTCCTCCGGAGCTGTTTGACAACTGGCTCGCCGGCTTCACGATGGAAGATAAGAAAGGAGAAGTCTCCGAGCTGTTGGTCAACAGCCCGTCCGTACGAGCCCTTTACACTAAAATGGTAACTTGAAATCGCTTTTGTCAGTTCTTATTATCACGCAGCCTCCGGTTGTTTTGAACCACAACATAAATTTTGAAGCTGAATTTGTCAGATGCTTTTGTTGATGTCACTGGAATTTCAATAAACAATATACGAGCATTTATTTATTATTATTTATTTTATTATTTTATCTTCAGGTGCCAGTTGCTGTCGCTCATTCAGAATTCTGGCAGAGATATTTCTACAAAGTATTCCAGCTGGATCAGGTAATGGTTCCCTTTTTTCATTGTAGTGTCTAAACCGCAGAAGCTTTTACCGATCAGCTAAATGAATTGTCATTGAGGCCTCCTGCTCCCCGTTGGGATCCATTATCATCCTGTAAGTAGGTAAACGTGCTGAGAGGAAGCCACTGCTTGCGGCGCCATCTGCCTGCTGCGCGTGTTAAAACAGGTTCATTTCAGAACGACAGCAACTCTCGTTTGGCTCGGAGCGTTTTACACGGTTGTTTGACCCTCGGTAAGATAAGAAAATGTTAAGAACAACTCATGTGGCTGTGCAAATGCCAACCAGAGCAGTGGAATTCCACCTGCTGTAGCTTTTTTTTGCATGCAAGAAAACCCAGCGTCGACATTGATTAAGCTGCAAATGTTGCTTAAAAAAAACTTTATTGGTACTTCTTAGTTTTGCGTGACTGAAATGTTGAAGATTGACTGCAGTTTGTTTTGTGGCAGGAGGAGGCGAGGAGGGTGGCGCTGAAGCAGAGGGCGGAACAGACGCACACAGAGACACTGGGCTGGGAGGAAGAGGAAGAGGAGGAGGGTATGCTAGCCTCTGTTTCGCATGATTTAGCAGTCAAATCTGCCACTTGCGCTGATGCCCCTGCTGTTTTCCGTCAGATGACTTCCTTGGCGCCGCGTCACCGTCGTTTCTCGACTTCACACCCCAGTTGGGCCGCAGCTCGGCCCACCTCCCTGCAACACTGACAGGAACAAGAACAACTCCGCTGAGCCCCGGGCTGTCCCCCAGTGAGGAGCGTGACGCCGCTCTCTCGGTCACCAGCGGGAGCGTCAGCCTGCCGACGCAGGTGGAAGTGCGGCCGGAGCCTGTAGCGACAGAGCTGGCCAAGAAACTGACAGAAGCTAGCTTAGAAGAGGTTGCAGACAAGACACGAGAGGAGGGTGGCTTACGTCCTGAGGTCACTCTGGACGGGGCATCAGTGCAGCCTCCTGCCCCCACCTCTAAACCAGATGCAGCAAAGGGGGAGGGCCCGCAAGACCTGCGAGTGTTTGAGCTGAACTCTGACAGTGGTAAATCCACACCCTCCAACAACGGCAAGAAAGGTATTCTTTTATTTAAAACTCTCTTATTCATCCAGATTGGGAATAAAATGGAAAATGCTCAAATTGAAATCTTTTAATCTAAATGGGTCGAGAATTCAAGCTGAAGAATATTTTGTGGTCCTGAGTTTGTCTCTCTCCCCCCCCCCCCCGGGGCCCTACAGGGTCCAGCACCGATGTGAGTGAGGACTGGGAGAAAGACTTCGACCTGGACATGACGGAAGAAGAAGTCCAGATGGCTCTGTCTAAAATCCAATCGTCTGGAGAGGTCAGTGTTTCTTTTTCCACCAGCATCGATAACAAAGAATACAAAATGTTTTTACAAATGTTTTTCCTCTTTTTTCTTATTAGTTGGATGAAGACTGGGAGAACTGGAACTGAGCGCCGCCGCCGCAGCGCAAGCTCTGCCCCGCCATTAAAACTAGATCTCTGCAGACTGAACCTTATGCTTAACATGTTTAAACTCTTTGTCCACACCGTCGCCATGTCGATATTGTCAAGTAGAGGATTTTCCACGGGGGGGTTCGGGACCGCATCGGTAAACCTGCAGAAAGTCGAACGCGGATCGGCGTCCACAGCGAGGCAAAGGTGCTCAAGGTCTCGGCTGGTTCTCCTGACGTAGAGAACAGACGGCGCTGCAGCCGTTCTGACCGGGAACGATTGAGGCCGAAGTGAAATGTCAGTTTGTGGGGAAAAAAATTTACCGCGGCAGGAGACTTAATTGTTTCCCGCTTTTCTTTATGCCACTGAATGCGTCATTTATGTTGTGAGCGTGTTGAGTTGGGCAGTGACTGAATCACAAGGCTGCACAGGAGCCACAACGTGTCGTGCTGCTCGTCTCCTCTCTGACACGAAATGCCCCACAAGCGATTTATGGACTTGTGATCAGTTGATTTAATTCTACTCATCTCTTATTATGCAAGTGAATCTTCAGAATGAGAGAGAGGGAGAGAAAAAAGCATTTTGGCCTTCATTCAGAAAACACTTTTCATTCTGGATTGACTCCCAGCTAATAGATTTATGGCCTTGTAAAACACAGTCGTGTGATGATGTCACTTGAGACTCATCCAGCTGGGGGGGGGGTCGTGATCTACTCGCTCTCCTCTCCATTTTTGTAACCTTCTGTCACTTTAAAATGTTTCACTTCTTTGATTTGTCTTAATTGGGTTGAGGGAACATTTCATTATCAGCCACGAAGAGCCGATAAAGAGAACTCAAACTGCTGCTTGTGTCCCGATAGCACGCTTTTGGCTTTAAATTAAGGACCGAGGGTGTGAAGAGTCAAGTCATGGTTTCCTGACTCCTTTTTCCGTCATCTGTAATGTAACAGAAAATAATCCTAGAGATGTATTTATATTAAAATGCTTTCTGTGCTTTGGATTGCATGTCTGTGTAGTAACATGCAGAACAACAACGCGGTGTTTACTGTTGAGTTGTGCGTTTTCTGCGACAGGACATCGCCTTGTTCCTCTCGTCTTTCTGTTCTCACAAAGTGTTGCATGTCTTTCTTATTCTCCGCTGTGTGTTTGATCCCTTCAGATCGGCGCTTTGAACTCGTGGGAGCTCTCGTGCGCATCTGTTCTCAAAGCTGTCTACATTTCATCGCATTTCTATTTTTCGGATGAGCGTTGTCATTAAAGGAATCGTGGCAAACTAGCGTGGGTGTTGTGCGTTACGAGATGAAGCGGCACGACTCATCTGCTGAAATAAAAACAGATGCGGCCACAGAAACGATATTCATTGGGTGCTTGTGTGTCTTCAATTCCAGAGTGAGCAATGCCCTGAAAAAGTCACGCTGGCCTAAGTCCTCAGCTCTCGTGTCACTGGGTTTTAATGTTCCAGAATATAAACATCAGGGCCCAGATTTTAGCACTTCAGCTCCTCACATCTGGGAATATTCCAAACTCAACCCAATAAAAAGATGCATATATATATTTTTGAATGTTGCAACAAATGACATCACCAATCACATCCTGGATCTGCAGGCGAGAACAAAATTATCGTTATATATATATATATAAAAAAAGACATCTGAATTGGTGGCATGAATTCTCTAATATCACATTGCACAGATTCAATGGATTTTGCATCCTTTCACGTGCATCTCTTCTCATTCCATTTTGAAAAAAGATGGAATGTTTGGAATTGGAGTTCCAAGAGAATTCAGATCTCTTGGAACTTGCAACACGTATCAAATGTGCGCTTGTCTGAGACTGCTAATGAGGAAACATAGGAAACTGCAAGGAAAGAAGCGTCTGCGCATGTTGAGCTCAATAAAAGATCAGCAGTACAAACAATCAGCCGCGTGGTGGCGCTGTTGCTCCACATAGAGCCCCCAGTCTCAAGCAGCTGCTCCTTTCCTTTCAGCTGCAGCATCCATCCCACTGACGTGGATTCATCATCTTTTGACTTCAAATTATTTCTAATATTTCTCTCTTTTAAATTACTATTATCCCCCCCCCCCCCCCCCCCATCCCATAATAATCACTGAATGCACTCTGGCTGGATGCATCTGGTGAAAGTTTCAGGCGGGCTAATGTAGGTCACAGTGGAGGCACACCTGTGCCCCACGCTGGATCAGCAACAGGGATGCTGCCTGTCTCTCTGTCCAGCAAAACAGGGCGGATGAGTGGGTGTGGTCACTGGAGGATGAGGTGGGTGTGGTCACTGGAGGATGAAGGGGAAACCATTGATCTATTGCACCAATGTCAGAACCAACCCAACCTCATCAGCACAGAGGAAAACACAAATGATGTGCCGATCTCTCTTTTCATAATGACAATTTTTAAAGGAGCAGTTCGACTGAGAATGAAATTTTAGTCATTGTCTCCTCTCAATGAAAGCATGTTGAAGATTCTTCGTCCACATAATATATCTGGAAGTTAAAAGAAAGGACGCTGCGTGGCTGCAGAATCCTAAAGGAAAGGGTGACTTGTTTTAAGCAAAAAAAAAAAAAAAAAAAAGCAGCTCATCTTGTGCAGCCCAGAGCTTTGAAACTCTGAAGGGAATAACTTATGTCAAAAGATGCTACTTATAGTCTTTTATATAGCCTCGAAGCTAAAAAATAAAATAAATGCACTACCCGGTCTAAATGCATGCACAAAATCAAAGTTGCAAATATTAAAAATCTAAAAATATTTATGATCTCTGCAGAACTCTGATTCTTCTTGTTGAGTTGAGACCCCCTGATCCATCATTTCTCTTCCAGGCCTTCACATCCAGCCCCTGGCAGCTTGTGCATATGCTGCCCAGACCCCAAATAGCACAGACCCCCATATAAATTACACCCCTTCTTGCTCTGTTCTCACTCAAAGTCCTTACTCAGCAGAAAAGGTTGTAAAGGAATTTCCTGTTGAAGCCCGCCGCTCCCTGAGCCCCTCTCTCTCTCTGTGTGTGTGTACGTGTGTGTGTGCTGTTTTGCATGCTTGACATTACCACCGGCTCCCCCCAGCCGCCATGTTCAGATCATTTCACCACGAACAGACAATGAAGGGGGGCGGATGCCAATCAGATGGGGGGGGGGGGGAAGAAAAAAACGTCTCTCCCGATGATCTTTTTTTCAGCATCCTCACCCTTTCCCCTCATAATCCATCCTCGAATGGACACTTCCTGCTTCTCTGTATCAGTCCACGCATTTATGCACTCACCTCTAACGTCTCTCAACAAATGCAAAAACACAGATGTGCGTCACGTCCAGCGTCAGGGCGGGGGCCATTGTCTCTATAGCTGGTATTATTCTCCGCACCCTAAAGGGAGAAACTCTGTAATCCGTGCGCCTTTCAATCCGCACAAAAGACCCCCCCCCCCCACCCCCTGAGGGAGGAGGCAGACTCCTATGGAATGTGCCAGCAGGGTTTTCTATACTGACTTGAAATCCATTTCATATTATGAGCATCTCTGAATCCTGAGATTTTCCTGTCTGAAATGTTGCTATTTGCATTTTGTAGTCTGTGCAATAGCTGCACATTAAATTGAGCCTGTGTGCAAGACTTTCTTCTTCTACACTCTTAGTCCTGCTAATAGGAACTGATGTCTGATTGTGTTCCATCTGAACTTTGTAGGGGGGGGGGGGGGGGCTAAAGGGCTCTTGAGATGCCTCGGAATTTTTCCATGACAAACTATCGTCTTTCCCAATGTCGAGTGGTGGGAACGGGCCATTTTGTTTGTCCGAAGCAATGTCTGGGAGGAATGTAGGGTTTAGTTGGGGGGGGGGGGATGCAGGCGGGGGGGTATGATAACTCCCACTCCATTCAGATTTATGGTCAAGACAGAGGAGCTCCTCTGAATGGCTGTCAGGGGACGAGCGGAACGCCGCCTCTCTGCTCAGGGCCTGCCAAAGCCAATGTTTAGGCAAACAGCCCTCTACGTCCTTCTGTTTCTATTCTCTGTCTCCCGTTCTATGCCATCATGTGGAAAATTGGACAGCAGCTCTTCTGTTGGACTTTCACACAGCACAGTCAATCCATTATGAACTTTATCAGAAAAGGAGCGACAGAATTATGTGGTTTTAAACCTGATTATAAAAAGGATTCTGCCCCGATCCCTTTTTTTAAAAACTGCCAGGTTGTCGTTTTTTTCCCCTTTTTGGTGCTTAGTTTGACATTTTGGAAAATGGGCTTCTCAACTTTCCCTGCATACGAGATGATTGATATGCACTCATGTCTGCTCGGTAAACACGAAGCCACAGGCAGCAGCCAGTTAGCGAAACTTCAGAGAGAGACTTGAAGCAGAGACAAGCGAGCCTGGCTCAGGCTGGAGGAAACTAAATTCACCAACCAGCACTTTCCTTCAGTTTTGGCTTAATGACTGAAAACGCTGTGGCGAGAGGATTTCAGAACATCCAAACTCCTGACCGAGACAGTCAGGAGAGAACAGTGAATTACTGTCAGAAAGTCTGCATTGCTTAGACTCTGAGATGATCGAAGGGCAGACTCCGGCTGGTGGTGACGGCGAATGGCACTGCAGAAACTAATGAAACTAATAGATCTCCAAAGATAATGTGGTGAGCGTGCAGCAGCTATAGATTCTAACTGAACTAAGTAATTATTAGTGACCTTTAGAAACACATTCCAGTGCCTCTTTGGTAAGCACTAATGATTCATCAATATAACTCGGGGCCAGGCCCACAAGAGCTAGCGCTAGTCGTAGCCTTAATAAGAACAAATCATAATATAATCATCTTTCAAACTTGGAACTTGGAAATCGGTTGTGCGATTCATTAAATAAGTTATGATTTAAGTATCAATAATCTTACAGCTTCCATCCAGGATGAATCCAGCAGACACAATAATTTAACCCTTGTTTCCCATGATGCTACCTCTCTGAATGTCCTGTCCCCTTCCTTCCCTTTTTTTGCCTCCCCTTCCTCCTCTTTTCATTATCGTCCCCATTCATTCATTTGTCCATTTGTCCCCAACCTCGGCTGGGGCCGTTCATGTCCGTCTGTCCCTCCTTCTTTGGTTTCTTCAGGGGGGGGAGAGCCCACACTCCCTCGTCTCGTCGGCTGCCTGGTAATTTAAGGTGAGATTGTTTTTGCCCGTGGAGGAGAAGCAAGCCTGAAGTTCGACTCCGTGCAGCAATGCAAATTGGACGGACAAACTTCGCAGCGGTCTTCATTATCCTATGAATAAAAAAAACTCGATGATGGTTTCGGCCTGTTACGTAAATCTGCCTGGCAAATTGCAGCATCCAGAAAGTACCCTGGAGACGAGGCAAAGAGCTTTGTAAGGACTTAATTTGAACTAAGTACAGTAATTTAAAATAGACCAGTCTCTTGTACTCCCAGCAATAGCATTTTCACCATTTATTAATATCTTCAATATTTTTTCCTTTTTGCTAACGTGATTCCAGCTCAGGCCAGGGAGAGATTCTGTTCATTATTTAGCTTATTTAATGACGCCTCATTAGCATTTTAGCATCAACTATAATCAGCGTTAGTCATCATCATTTAGCTGAGTTACAAGCGTTTCTGTATTTTTCCTGTTGAAATAATATCTTCAAACTGCTGACGCTCACAGGGAGGAGAATAATGACTTCCCATAATAACAGATATTTAGTAATCACAATGTGACTGTGTGGAGAGAAAACTGCATCCTTGGGGCAACAGCAGGCAAACCAGCAAGTAAATAACAAAACAAAAACCCTGGAGGATGTCTTTGAGGTGTGTGTTTATGTAAAAAGGCTCTGGGAACACAGCAGTCCCGTGTGTGCCAAGATAATCCCAAATCAAGTCTCCGATGTCAGCCCCCCTGCGCTAAAGGTCGTGTTTTAGGCCCGAGTCAGCCAAACCTGCTGATCCAGGCGCCGCGGCCTCTGGAGAACCCGCCTCCTCCAGCGTCCCAATCCAGGGGATCCGATTGGCACCGTGAGTGTGCCATCTGCCCCTCGACAAGATTACACAGCACTGGGCCGAGAAATCCCTGCAGCAGATTAAATATGAAATATAGGGCAGGGAGAGGTGTGGTGCTGCATGTCTAGATTTAGTCGTGTCCTGCCTCCATATTTGTGCCATTGCAAGATGCTTTTTTTCTTCTTCCCCCCTTAGTTTGAGCCATTCTGTTTATTCTTGGGTACTGTGCTTTTATTCTGTTGATGTATTTGCATGAATTCTTCATACAAATACACCTGAGCCTCCCATCTTCCGTCCTCTTAAGACTTTAATGAAAATGGAGCAATTCTTTGAGTTGGTGGACGATTTACCCCCCCCCCCCCCCCCCAACATTTTTTTTTTTGACTTTGTCTGAAACTCTAAAAGCAGTTACTATGGGAACCGTGCCTTCCTTTCTCCTCTTGTGGCCCATTTGGCGTCGATGATGTTTGTATAACAGTGAGTACACATTCGCGCCAACCATCCTCCTTTATTCTCCTGCTACCCTGAAGCAATCACTTTGAAATAACAAAGGAATCCCCTCGCTTTCATGATCACCTTAAAGTCACCGGGCGAGTTCTGCTCATGTCAGGAACAAACTGACACCGAACCACGTGATACATTTCAAATGTGCCAGGACTCACTGTCCATTCCCGTTGTTATGTTTCTTCTATCTACTGTATGAATGACAGCCCTCATCTATTAGCTGTGTGTGTGTGAACACAAATCCAGAGCGTGATCATGCTAATTGTTTTATTTGTTCTTTGTCTTGCTTTGAATGCTGAGCAGTGATGCGGTTCCTTCCTGCAGCCATGCAAATCATCTGTTTTTGTTTTCTCCCCATTACATTATTTGGCTCTATTCCGGCCTCTTGCCCCCGTTTTTGCCCCATGTCTGTCACCTCTAAAGATGGATGGTCGGAGATAAGAAGTCAGAGGCTCATTGTTCAAAGTTCATTCTTACACCATCAGAGCCTTTTCCAAATGTCAAAGTCAACACATCCAAAAGTTGTCAACATCTTTCAGGCAGGATTTAAATAGTAGATCAACTGGTCGCTAAACACACATCCCCTGGAGTGATGAAGCAAGAGCACAAAGAACTGGCAGAGAAAGTTAGTGAGAGAGAGCCATTGCATTTGACACCTGCTCATTTCTCTTTCAAATGGCAAATTTATATTCATGCTGCTACTAAAATAAAAATCAAGTCTTTTAAAGGTTAATGTAATAGCCCCTACGCTCTCATAATATGATCACCAATCTCCAGCTGGCTGCCATGGCAACCCACCTACCATTGATTAATGCTGCAGATAATTAGGAGACAAGATGACAAGGCTCTCTAGCTTGCTCTCTCTCTTTCACACACACACACACACACACACACACACACACACACCTGTCAAGTATGAAGCCCTGCCTCTGTTAGTCTGCAGTAACCTGCAGCATCACCTTTTGTGGAGAAAGGCAGAGTAACACAGGGACCCTTCCTCCTCTTCCTCTTTACTCCTCTTCATCAGGGTGATCGCTGCAGCTCACTAATCCTGAGCGGGGGGCTCCCCTCACCTCGGGGCCCCCACCGAGAGTGTGAAACTAATCCGCCCAAATAGGTTTCATTAAGTTAAATGGACAGGTAGCGCTACCTCTGGCGCTCTGGGGCCCCTACACTCCTCATCCACACTTTTTTTTCCTTCTCATGTTTTGAGAGGTTTCACGTTTCCACTGAAACACGAGTGAAGTTGTGCTTAATCCCACGGCAGTCACGGCGTGCAGCGCTTGAGCGTTTGCACACACTAAAGGGTTTTGGGGCAGCGGAGAGCTGAGAAGCATCATCCCTCTATCTGACAAACTCATATCCACCCACCGTACTCCCCTAAGGCCTTTTCTTGTGGGGTCACTTAATAAACTGGAACTCCACACACCAACAGACATACGCGCACGCACACACACACACACACACACACACACACACGCTCTCCATCACACACACTCGCAAGTGACATCAGCAGATGGATGATGGGGGTCAGTGCAAGGCCGAGGGCTCCTCTTTCATCAGACCAGTTTATCTTAAAAGTGCACACTCCTACGCTACACACACACACACAGACACACACACCTACACTCACACACTCACACACACACACACACACACACACACACACACCCCTCTTGCTTCACACACCACCCACTCCAGACTGCTAAAGCATGAAGAACTCAAAGTCTGCCACCCAACTGTAAAAAAAATGATGGATTGCAGCCTAAAATTCGACCTTCTCGTCTACATTTCTGTCGCTCTCTTCCTACCCCCCCCCCCCCCCCAACACACACACACACACACACACACCAGGAAAACGGTGGAGTGGAGGAAAGTATCTGTTACAAAAACTCTCCATTCATCCGCATTCCATTTTATTTTGTTTCATTCTCATGTGGTGGGTTTATAGGAAAACAATAGGGAAGAGGTGGGAGGGTGGTGGTGGGGGGGGGCATCCCTCATCACACTTTAGATTTGCCTCATTTATTGATTGGATTTTTACAGACTATACAGTTGAGCAGTTCACGTTTAGGTTGGTTTGGGATTTGTTCTACAGAGGATGGGCGTTTCCTGAAGTCCAAAAGCTCTCACACACACACACACACACAAACACACACACACACAAACACACACACACTGATTACAATTCAGTAGACACACGACTCCCCGTCCATTTAGCCGTCTGTCCTTCTGACCCCAGTCCACTGAGCCTCTCCGACCGTCTGTTTCTAGTCCACTTCAGTCCTCCTGTCCTCTACGTCCCACGGAAAGCAGGCCACTTATCTTTCTGTCCACTTGGCTTCTACACCCCACTCTAATTTGTCCAGTGACCTTTCTGTCCCACTATAAGCACTCGAGTTATCCCTCTGTTCCCCCTAACCAGTAAGGGCGGTTGTGTATAGGATCTATGACGTTATTATGAATCCATGTTAGCGTGTTCACCCTCTATGGAGCGGCCTTTGGTTGAAGCGCTCCTAACAAAAGTTTCATGTTGCCTTATTGGTGCATTGAGGTTCGGTTTCCCCCTCGAGCTACAGATTTCTTTTGGCAGTAAAAAGATATGGAACAGCCAACCTTGCTAATCTAACGGCAAACATCGGCACGAGAATAATAATTCCCACCATGTCCACCAAAACTGACTTCACAATAATGGAAGAAACCCCCCGTTGCCTCCATGGAGTCGCATTCCAAAATGTGTTTTTACAGCGGCGCTCCCAGGCTCCGGAGTGAAGTAGAACGCGTTCTGTGGAGGCCTCCTTTAATCACATCCTGAACCAGCGTGAAGAGGAGGAGTGCTTGCAGCTCCACAGCAGAATATGACAATAAACGTCCTCATCCTGCGCTCTGGGTCCGAGCCAAGCCTCGGAGTTTTGTTGACAGCAGAGTTTTTATTCCCCCCCCCCCCCCCCCCTTCCCTTTCAGTGCACCCCTCTCTTTCTCTATCGTCTCACTTCTAAACTATCCATCCCCATGCGGACTGCACCCACTATGAGGGCCTGGGAGCTGAATCATTGCACACACGTGTTGCTTTTGCTCTGGAGTAAAACATATGGAAGGTTTTCCTCCCACAACAAGGTCGAGGCCACAGGATCGAATGTGGGATATTGGAAAAAGCTGCATGTTCTCACACTTACACCAAATAATGATGGAATGATGAGCTCCTAAAGATCTGGTCTGCATTATACCCCCCCGCCACCTTCCTTTCTGTCCTCACCAGTCTTCACCTGCACTGCTGCCCACCTGCTATGCTCTGCTATTTATGAAATCTCATTCATACCCATCTTTCTCATCCTTTGTCTCTTTGCCACCCCCCCTCTGTCATTGCTTCCACGATTGGAACCCTTATCTCCCGTCTTTGTCTCTGAATGAAAAGAGCTGTCCTCGTTGTGCTTTATGTGGTGTGAGGAGTGACCCCCCCCCCCCCCCCCCAGGCTTTATCTGTGCTATCTGGATTTCCCCTGCAGCAGGAGAGAAACCCTCACACTGGTTGAATAGAGGAGCTGCAGGTACATTAGCCAGCTGTCCACATGCACCCAGTTCAAAACTGGTCCTTTGCCCGCAGAGCAGCCTTGACTGAAGATGACTTTCCTCATTGGGAATGTCCCCTGATCTCCCTGCTACTTTGATGCATGGAATGATGCACGCGGTTTCCTCTGATGACCTTTGGTTTGCATTCCGGCTCTGAGAGAGCGTGTTTCCCGATGTCCTCAAGTCATCCCGAAAGCCCTGAAACTCCTCAGATGCACGCGCTCTGCATAAAAACCAGCTGGACTATTTCATGTTGTGAACATTATTGTCTGTCCACCACGCCCAGGACCGTTGTGAGGACGGAAGGGGTCCGCCAAGGGCGCAGGGAGGCTTGGATGACCCTATATCTATCTGATTCCGCTCCTCCCAGCCACAGCTGTGTCTTGGCCAAGCGCTGTTTGGGTGGAGGTGATTGGCTGGTGAGCTCCAGGACAACATTTCTTCTCCAAGGCCATTCCGTTTTTTCTTTTTTTCTTACTGCCATGCAAACTACAGCATCTGGAGACGTTTGGGTCGGATTACGCCGCTGATCCTTTTCCTTGTTGTAATAGCTTCAAAGTGAAAGTCCTCTGATAACCGGACCGTCATAATGTGACCCCCAGACCATGAAAACTCAACTCTAGAGTTCTGATGGCAGCCAACGACTTCCTAGCCGCTAAAGTTATTAGAATAATATCTCTGAGGCTTGAGGCGTGACTGACGAGCCGACAGTTGGATCAGTTACTGCCTCATCGTGCTTTCTTGTTTACAGACACTCTGAATGAGTACAGTGCCTGAGGGGGAAGTTGGTCAGATGATACAGGTCACCCCCCCCACACACACACACCCTCAGGGTGGAGGATCAGTGCTGTCATGCCCCTGCTGTGGCAAACAGACATAAAAGCCCCGTTGCTGTTGCATGTTCATGCTTGGAGGTTCTTTCTTTCAGCGCGTTAAACATGGCCTGACGTGACAGAAGCAGCAGCCTCATTAAATGTTGCCGTTGCACTTGTTTTTATGCATTTTTAAACAGAAGCAGAAACAAATGCCCAAAGTCCGAGGGAACTGTGAAAAAGCAACACATTTCCTCCCGACTTCACTGTGGTGGAGGCTCGGCTGATTCAATCCTTGGGTGCATGGAATTAATTTGCTGCTCCTCGACTCCCAGGCACAGAGCAAATGGCATATAGTTAGCCCACTGTCAACCCTGGAAGACACGGCGTCAGGCCAGAGGTGAAGCGGAGAGGAGATTAGCCGAGTGGCAACAATGCAACGACATTCAGCGCTGAAAGATGCTAGCCTAAATAAAGCCCGTGCAATGTTTTGCACCATTTCTGACAAGCTGTGACACTTTTGATTGACAATGATCAATACTGCCGTTTACCGTGCACTCACTTATCGTTGCTGCCGCTGCTCTCGTGCCAAAGAATCACTGAGAAACTGGTTTTGCAGGCGCTTTTTCAAACACACACATGGTGAATGGACATTTGACACCCGTCCACAGGACTGGAAGGAGTGAGTTTGGCTCATTGGACTCGTTTCATGCTCAGATAAGAAGACAAGGCGCTACGGAGACACGGCAGAGCGTCACCACCATCCTCCTGCTGTTGCTCCTGGCAACATTGTTTTTTTTCTCCCCTGAATGTCAGGAGAGCGAGGGATGGTGTCGGATGTCTGATTATGATGGCGTGAACAGACGCCTCTAAAACAATGCGATTATCTCCTGCGTCAGGCCTGGGAAACAATGAGTGCAAGTCGCGTTATGTGTCAATATTTTTTCGAGAGGCATTCAGGTTTCCACACGAGTAAAGAGTTTTTCCTGTCTTTATCTCTTTTTTTCCTCCTCATAAACCTTTATTGGGTGATTTGATAGTTTGCGGCTTTTTCTTTGGCCAATATGAGGATCACTGAAGTGCTTTTACCTCTTCTGTACGACATCGATCATCTACATTGAGACAACCTTTGCTGTAAAAGGCATCGCGTCTCTATCAGAATCTCATTTAGTAATGCGTCTCCTCCGGGACGCGGCGTTGCGGTAGATGAAGAGTAGATGAAGAGGCGATATGATATCTGAAGGCAGCCGGCCTCAGAACGGTGGCACTGAAGGGACAAAGAGAGGAAGAGAACGATAGGAAAAGGATGACAAAGACAGGAGACAGACAGAGAAGGATGGTCCAAAGCAAGAAGACGCTGATAAGATAAAGACAAAAAGGGAAAGAGACAGACACTGATATAGTCAGACAGACAGTCTTTGATATGGGCCCACAGGGACAAAGTTAAACCAGGGACACGCATTTAGTCGCACATCAAACACTTTCTCCTAGAGGGGCTTCCGGACACTTGGCTCAGGCGCTGCTCGTCACAAGCTCAACGATGTTACGCACGGATGTGAATATTAGGACCGTAGAAAAGCACAAAACATCATGTGATGATAACAGATATCACTGAAAAGGCCAACACCCACAGCTCCAACATCAGCGTCTCGACGGTTTAAGCCTGAATCAAAGCGATGAGGCCGAGCTCACCGCGTTTGTAAAGGTTGCTATGGATACGGGCACGGTAAACGCCTCTGTATCCACAAACCTCTGTATTTATAAAAAAACGGATCTATTTCTATGAAGTGGAACATTTCTGCGCATCCTTTCCCTCATGCTTCGCTCGCAACCAAATATTCTGAAAGATTTCCAGAGTTTAAATGACAAAATAAAGTGTGCAGAAAGTAGACAAGATGCAATTACTGCAGCTGCGTCTCACGTTTTCACCGGGACACAGCACTAGAATGCAAGCTAAGAGTTTTCTTATTATTTTCTCGGCTCAAGATATAAAACTGTAAAAACACTTTTCTCTAATGACTAATGAAAAAAAGCATTTTAAACAAAAGTTGTGATCAAAAGCACTCAAAGTTTGACAGAATTTGCCCAGTTATTTAAAGATGGTTGATCCTACTGTTGCTTTGTTTTCATTATATCCTCAGCTTTGCGGTCCTAGATGTTGTTGTCATGCCGACAACAGACTGACTGTCTGCTGGGATGCTTACGGCTCTGCATCCCGGCTGAAACGCCACATTTATAATTGCTGTGTCATTCAAAAGTACTTGATGATTCATATATATATTTTTTTTTACTTAAGTCTTATTGTCTTATTTTTGCTTGACATTAAAATATCTGTGCTTTTTTCTTTTTGAATGTGCCTTTTAACGGTTTGCAAAGTCAGCCAGCATCCAATCAGGGTGAAGAACAAACAAAACAAAAAGGGATTAAACCTGCCAGGAGTGTAAAGACGCTCTTTCACCATTAATTGTGAGTCCACTGTGAACATGTGCTGGAACATGGCCAAGCATCACCCCTTACGTGTCGATAGAGTCCCACCATGCGGCGCCTTCTCGTCCCCACGCACGGAGGGGGCGCCCACACCCCAGTAACAGGTTTGATTGGTAAGCGGCTCGCCCCCGGCAACCAATCCCCCAGCAGAACACACACACACACGCACACACACGCTTCCACAGGGTTTCCGTGGCAACTGTGGTGCTGGGGGCAGGCAGAATGATTTGGTCTGCAGACTGAACCAGACTATGGTGATGAGGGGATGAGTCCTGCACCAGAGGGGGGGGGGGGGGCACCGCTGGCTGGAGAAGGTCACATCTCCTGATTTAAGCTTTCTTTGCATCCTCAGGTGCAAAATGTGGATTCATTTTCTTATAATAACTGTAAGACGGAGTGAAAAAGAGACATGTCCCCCCTCTGATTCATTAGTCTGTCCCTCTGTTGCAGGCTTCCTGTCCCTCCTCTTCGTGGACACGGTTTTAGAAACAGGACTGGCTGACGCTCTGCCGTCTGGCTTGTCCCTCTTGGATGCCCCACAGCTTCTAAAAACCGGTCTCTTTGGAGATTACCGGCTCTGAACCGGTTCTCTCTGTTTACTGGAATGGGATTAACTGTTGCTGTGTGCCTGTGTGTGTGTGTGTGTGTGTGTGTGTGCATGTGCATGCACGTAGTGGAGGTCGTAGAGTGAGATAAAGAGAGAGAAAGCGTGCTGTGTGCTTCCTCGCCATCCTTTGTTAGACGTGTCTCAGCCCAGTATCACCTGTTTAATCTTGCCGCCATTTTGTTGCCAGGCATCCGCGGCTCATCTCCATGTCGCTCTCATGGCAGCCAGAACAGCTTAACTCCCCAGAATGGTTACCGTGGCAACACCGACAGAGGTTTACCCATGGACATGCTGACAGCTGATGTGCAGAGATGTGACTCGCACTGTTTTTAGGATGCAGGGGCGCTTGAGGGGGGGGGGGTCAGCCACACCTTTACGAGGAAGAAGATCCCGGTATTCCAGTTTACATCCAGCCTGCTTAGGGTTTATTGCATGTACGAGCAAACATGTGTGTGTGTGTGTGTGTGTACAGAATGACTTTGCACCGATCAGCTCTCTCTGGGCTTTAAAGCCTCTCGTCTCTCCACTGAGGTGAAAATACTTCTATTTCTTCCCTGCCTCTACATCGGATTGTGTTTTTTTTTCTCTCCTCCACTGCATCCAAATTGTAATATAAAAGTGATTGCTGCAAATTCCTCAATTGTTGGAGGCGTAATCAAACATTCATGAGGGAGAGGCGGAGAGGCGGAGAGAGAGAATCTAGGTCACGGATGCGTTGGCAAGTCTCTGAGAATGCAGCCCCCCCCCCCCCCCCCCAACACATTGCTCCTTCTTTCAAATCCTCCTCTTTGTCCTCCCAACTATCTCCCTCCGCTCGCTTGTCCCCTGTCTTTCCTCTCCTCTCATCATCTCCCCCTCTCCCTCGTCTCCTTCCTCTCCCCTCATTTGTATTCCCTGCTCCGTCGCTCCTCTCATCTCAAGCTCCCTCATCTCTCTGTAGCTTCTTCTTCTATACTTTTCCTATATTCACACCCACTTTTGCTATATTCACCCCCCCACAGACACATCATTTGTCCATGTGCAGCCGCAGCGTAACACCTGCAGGTGTGTTAGCTGGGGGCTCCTCACAGTAATGGCCCTCTTGACCATCATCAATCAAGGAGAAGGTCACGTCGTCATTGCTTTTACGACCGTCTCCACGCCGACTGCGGCGCACTGAGCAACACATTAGCAGCGGCTGACCTTGTAACTGGGAATGAGGCAGACGGTGCTGCAGCAATATCAGGAGGAGAGACATGCTCCCCGAGGAGGAGGTTCGCTGCACGGCTTACTGTAAAGCAGAGTTTCAGTTTGGCACATTTTATTTTTGCCTTCCTTTGGCCATTCATTAGAATCGGGTTTACAAAGTAGCGCCGCTGACTCAAAAAACTAAGAGATGACGCTGACTCACTTTAAAATCCAGATGTGGAGCATCACTTTGCCCAAAAGGCAGGGTGTGTGCAGTTCATGAAACCTGCCTGGAGAGAATGGTTATGTCTTTTAAATGTGCATTATGTGGTTATTTATTTGTATTCGCTCTCTCTCTGTTTCCAAGAAAACAGCCGCATCACGAGTTCTCCTGAACGGGAGACTCTCCGGGCGTTACTGTAATTACAGCAGGAGAGGGGCGGTGAAATCCACAAGGCTGATTCCAGTGTGACAGAAACGTTAGCAGCGCATTCTTCTTGTTTCCTCGGCTGATCGCCAAAACAACGTTTGTCAATAACTTTGTGGTTTTATTTCTGCAGAGATCACCTGGGGCGTGTGTGTGTGTGTGTGTGTGTGTGTGTGTGTGTGTGTGTGAGAGAGAGAGAGACGCCTCACTTTCTCTCCTATGTGCATGTCTGCCATTTGAAAGCAGATCATCTGTGGGGATTATCGTATGGGATGAAAAGTGATTTCAGAATCAATGTGGACGATTTTAACCCATGAGGCGAAGCAAAACGTCCCGCTGCCGTGAGGTCGTCAGGCAAACATCAGAAACCAACCGGACCTCGTCAGAAGCCGTAAAACATGGAACGGGAGTTCTGGCCGACGATCCAGGCTGTGATGATCCAGACGTTTCCTATTGGCTGCTTGTAGAGGTGTAGATCTGCTCTACAGCATGCATGTAGGCCATAAATGAGCTGGTAGGATCTTTATATGAATTTGCATCTTTGTGTCTCTCTGTGTTTGCATTTTTATCCCTCCGGGTATTTGTTGATTTCAATCCTGGACCCTAAATCCTTGAATCTGCCCATCCTCCTCCTCCTCCTCCTCCTCCTCCTCCTCCCCCTTCTCCTCCTGTCCCACCCCCTCCTCTTTCTCCCTCTCCGTGGCATTAGAGAACCTGAATCCACCAGCCGCTCCAAACCCAGCATTGAACTCTCTCCAGCTAATCCAGTTCTACGTTTTCAATTACATGCGGGGCGCAAGTGGACAGTAAGCCCTCGGCCTCTGCTTGGAAAACGGTGTCCCATCCTGACCTAAATATCAAGAGGGGGGGAGGGAAGGATGCATGTGGTGGGGGGGGGGGGGGGGGGGGCAAAACATAAAAACAGGTCACATATTTCCCCGATTCCGCACCACAGGATTAGATCGAGGGGAAATAATCACGTTTGAATCTGACAGGAAGATCGCCGGTCCATTCCTGTCAGGCATCCGGGACGAGGCGCCGGAATGAGGGGATGACTCAGGTTTCTGTGGCGAGCGTTGGCGGAGTCACACGCGCCGTCTTGGCTCGGATGTAACCCCAGACAGGAGGAAATCAAAGGCACACGGCTCGGCGGTCTTGACTTTCAGCTTGTGGAAATTCTCAAAAATGAGTTTGCAGCTAAAAATAAGCCAACGATGACTTGCCAGGTATGAAATCTGCTGAGCCACATAAAAGAGCACGGCCAGCAGCTTCCACATCAGATTCTAAAATCCTTCAGCACGATTATTATTTCCTCATTTCCATTCCTCTCCTCCTCTCCCTTCATCCTTTAGTCTGGCCTACACTCCTCTGTCCCCTTTCTTCCTCTTCTCTGTCTGCGCTGTGTGCCACAACCTGATGAAGAGTGTCCATGACAGTTCCATCAATAAAGCAAGGAGGCAAAAAAACATACCTCCCATTTCAGCCCATTGCGTTTTATATATAAGACATGGACACTGGTGTCTCCTTCTCGGATTTCAGTTCAACACCTTCACTCCTCCGCGTCTCCTCATATCTGCAATCTATCTTTCTTCACCTTTCTAGAAACACAAGAACAAGTGATCCTCATCATCATCTCCCTTCCTCCTGCTCTGTTCCCAGTGCTTCATCCTCTTTCACCATCTGTCCTCCCATAAACCAGTCCTGAAGGCTGGACTTTCATAAATGTCACATCACATCAAGCAGCGCAACGTCCGTGAGGCAGACAGACCCAAAAGGAAAGGGGAGAAGGAGAAAGAGAAAGAGGAAGGAGCAGGTTGACAGCGCAATTAAAGTTCCTCTTTCTCTTCTCCCATGTCTGCCTCGTTCTGTCCCCCAATGAGCTCTGTGCAGGGTGAACTTTGACCTCTGCTCATGTGTAAAACCACAAACAATCTCATTTGTGTCAGCGGCTTAAGTGCAGTTTCCTCCTCTTTAAAATAGGCAAGTGACGATGAAAAGCAAGCTCTGCGGAGGAGGCGAGACCTCGAGTGTCCCCATGAAGTCCCAGAGTGAGATGTGATTGGAGGAGGGTGATAAAAGATGGAGGAGGAGAGTGAAGGCAGGACACAAGGAGACAAATAGCTATTGTGTGTGCGTTCCTTTTGACGCTGCAATGTGTGCTTGGTCGCTGCCGTCGAGATGCATGTTGCAGCGCTCACGCTCTGCTCCAGATTCGGCCCCCTACTTCCTGTGTGTCATGCAGCCAAACCCAAAATTAGAGACGCATTTGCCCCTACATGCATCAGTGCCTCTGTATCCACTGCGGTCCACGAAGCGGGGCCAGAGTTTTCCATATTTGACTATTTTTTCAAAGAGCCCCTTTAGAATTACTGCTCCATCAGTGATTGGCTGTCCCCGGGGTCCAGAGTCTGTGACAGGAGCGAGCTGGACCGTCCGTGCCCCGCATCATGTGACGTCTGCCATCAGGGAGTCAGAAGGAGACGCTGGCCGGGCGTTTAAAAGCTAAGCCGTGCAAAAATGCAGTCGTTCTCGCCCCGAAGAGCTTCATGTTCAATATGGCATTCGATTTTGTCCAACAATCTATCTCTGCAGACAAATTGCTCTGCTCAGCACTGCTGGAAGATGATAAACTTTAGATCCCACGCTCATCCATCATTCATAATGCTTCCTGCCTTCATGATGACATTTCTGTTATTTGGCTGGTTCAAGTGTGGCTTCGCCAAGTTGTGATCGAGTTGTGGCTTGATGCTCATTAATTCAAAGGAAAATTCAGACTGTTAATTTTTTTAGGGGGGGCTTTCTCCTCAGAAGCCAGAAACGTTCAGCAGCATCTGTCCGGGAACGTGACATGACTTTTCACAGAGCGTGAAGCCAGCCTAGTTTTCATGAAACTACTGGTTTCATTTTTCCAGTCTTCTGAGCATGACAAGGACTCTTTGTCCCCGTTGGCTCGGGAATTACAATTGATTCAATATCAAAGTTAGAATCACAGCCGGACAATATTCCTCACTTGATCTTCCAATTTCAAGTTAAGATGACGGGCGGACATGCAGGATCATCTGCATGTCCGCCCGGTGTATCACATTCCCCACAATGCAGCTGAACAGGCCAACATTAAAGCACAAGTTGCAGCGAGAGCCGGTGTTCCTAATGGGATCGGATTCATTCAAGTTAGTCCCGTGTTGCGCACGTGCGCCCCCAAATACTGTCCCGTCTTCGCAGCGTCACTACTAGTCAGTGGTTAAAGTTAGTCACTTCCTGCTTTTAGCTGGTTAAAATACAGCTTCAGATCTTTCTAACAAGCCCCCGATTGTCTCCGTTAACAACCCCGTGCGTAAAAGTGTGGAACGTCTTAATCACGCGCGCTCTCCCGGTCGCTCCTCTCGCGCTTACTGCTTATACCGGAGGACAGCAAAGCAAAACGTATATTTTTTGCACGTCTCCACTTCAGTTAAAAGCGTCTCCAACTCGCTTTCAGTGAAGTTTCTCTTATTTCCGGGTTTACTCATCCTTTTGTTTTAATTTTCTGGTGGCGCGGCCATGTGACTCTCAGGTGGAGCGGTCATTTACATACGATTTGCGTTATTGCTTATGTAAATAGAGGCGTGGACAGGGCGGGGTCGGCTACTCCAACAGGTGCGCTCGATTCCACCTTGATTGGTGTGTATGAAAGAAATGCGCTTGGATTCACGCGTGCGGTTTCATACATCCGGATTTTTTTGTGCGTCCGCCATGTTCCAGTCAGAAATCCACGCAAGTCTCAACATCTGAGGCCCCCTGGTCATCCCACCTCAGCATAACTTGCTCCGGTCACGCCCTTATTTTGAAAAGCTCTTGTGAAATGATGGCATTAGAGCTTAACAGACCGCTGGACTCTCGCTAGAGTCCCCCCCCGGGTTTGTTCATGTGTGGGACGCCAGTGAAATATATACACATTCATACAAACCCCTTTGCAGAACCAACAGCAGGGGAAGGAAAAACAAACACAGGGGCCACCAGAAAATCGCCTCCATCCGCAGCAGTTCACCAGGGATTGGATGACACTGGGAGGCCCTGTGAGGAACGGGACTCACAGGACCTGGAGGTCACTGGGGGGGGGGGGGGGCAAGGAAAACCTTGAGACGGATTGATGCTGCTGGGAAATAGAGAGACAGAGGGAGGCGGGTGAGATGTGCGGAGAGCATTGACAGACAGTCATACCTGCAGCAAATATCCAAACGCCCTTCCCTTTCACCCGCCCCGCACGCCGCTCGCTGCCTTTCCTCTCGACTCTCTTCCACTCCCATCTCCAAGTAGAACAGTTGCACTTTGACCTATCGGGAACATTTTCCTCTTCTACCTCAGAGCAGCGGAATGAACGGCACAAGTTGACCGAGTGGAGCTTTGTGTTGCAAAACTGTGACGGGGAGTTGCGGTATCCATCCACGCCCGCGTGCAAACGTACGTACAGACTGGCTCATCTTCACCCTCGCTCCTCCGAATGTACGACACGGTCGCCGTTCCAACGTACGATTGAGTGTCGGCAGCAATAACCCCCGTCTGACGTGGCGTGAGACACCGACTACAGCCGGCGTGAGGTATTGCACCGCAATCCTGGGTGACTTGGTAATGACTGTGAATGGGTTGAATCTATGGGCCATTGCTCTGTAGCCTGGGTGATGCTGACTAATGCAGATGCACTTTTGGATTGATGGAGGCCGTGCAATGGCAGCAGCTCACGTCTCCCGGTGCTTATTTGTTCATTTCTAAAGCAGCAGCCATTAAAAAACGGAAACACCGACTGAATGGAAGAGGACTGTGCTTATTATGGCTGGCTATTAAATCGCACATTTATTCTATGAAGCAGACAGCAAATGATGTGGGCACAGTGATGTTGTTGTTTCCCCTACAGTCTGCTCTTTGCTGATGAGGCAAGGAGAGGGAAATATTGCTCATACAAACAGCAGTAATGTGAGCAGCGCGTGTGGCCGATGGCCAAATAGCTGCGGCGCTCCCTTACGTTGAGGCGTCCATCGTCGTTATTAAAGTCACAGCTCCAGGCTCAGTTTCCGCGTGTCACCTATTAGATCCAGATGAGACCCTCCCCTGACCACAGCCCCGTCTAAGCAGCTCAACTCAAAGCAGATGGGGGGGGGGGGGGGGGGTGCTAACGCCGGAGCCTCTGCAGAGGGCTGCATAGCTAGTTCACTAATCCTCCCCTGGAAAAGCGAGCGGGATTGAATGTCAGCCAAGTCGAGGCTTCATGCATTCTGGAATCGGAGTCTGATCTAACAGCGCCGACCTGCAATAGTATTTAAGAACTACATGAACTAAATGAAGCAGGAGGCTGAGGCGGCCCCTCCCTAACACATCATGTTGAGGTTGTGCAATCCTGTCGCGCACAATAATAGACCTGTATGTGTGTGTTTAATGTTTGATGTGAAGCTGGCCTGAAGGCTTCATTTTATGAGTTGGTACTGACACATCCCATAATAAAGGGTGCCTGGAGATTTCACAGCCTTAAGAACCAACATGGGCTCATTTTAAAATAAAATAAAACAGATTCTATGTTCTGGTACAAAATTTAACAGGTTTAAAACCCACTGACTGAATTCTTGTCTTTTGAGGAAAACGATTGTTGAACTCATTATTGTTTTGTTTTGGTCCCTTGTAAATATGTGATCATTTATAGCCTTTGTTTCCGCGAGGTCATTCTACAAGTTCTGCATTTATTCACTCGTTGGTTAATCTGTGGCTCGCTGTGTTTTTAAAGGGTTCACTAGCAGTGGTAACCTGAAAGAGAATGATGTCTGGACTCGAGTCACCCTCAGATCAGGCATTTTATGAAGGTCATTGCATCAGCTTCAGCTTGTGATCCCTTCACCTGCTCCTTGTCTGCACCAGTCTGGCCTCCTGACACTCCTTCCCTGCGGTACGACACGGCGGGGCGCCGTCCAGCCTCGGCTATCTCTGTTTACACTGCTGTCTGTCCTGAACATTCGCCACATCATATTGTGCAGTCTTCCTCTTTGACCTTCAGTGACTGGATGACCTTTGACCTCCTCTCATGCTCTGCATTAAATAGTCATGACGCCGGCACACAGCTGCAGTCCTGATGGAGAACAGAGTCTGAGTCAGTGAATGCTGGATCTGAATCGTTACTCATATTTGATGTCTCTCTGTCTGTCTGCCACTTAACCTCCCTTTCCCTCCATCCTCCATTCTCTCTCATACCCCAGTGTCTCCTGCAGCAGTTTCCAATTAAGATTAGGCCCTAAAATGGGGAACAAGCGGAGCTTTTGCTGGGTGGATAGGGGGTGTGTGACATCTGATGTGATAAATAACCGAGAGTTAATGGGATGTCATAAATAAATAGTAATGGGCCCAATAAAAGGAAAGCCCATCACATGTTTCCATGCTGACTGTCTGAGCTCTTCCTTTGGGGAACGGCAAGTTTGATCCTGATTAACTCCAGTTTCCCCTTCATTGAACCAATACATTGAAAAATCCCTTGGGGACCGACATCTTTAGATAAACCTCATCTAAAACGGCCTTCATGCCGCCCGGGGATTGGAAGCCGACCTGCGTCCGTCTGAATCCGAGAAGCAGACAAAACGTGTGAGTGAGTGTTCTATAAGTGATTTTGTTATGTTTCGGTAGAGACAAACTCGCTGCTTCCACGATGTGCTTGATCTTTGTGCTAAGCTACGCTAATTGGCTGCTGGGGGTCTGCAAACAGGTTTGCAAGTCTAGTTATTTTTTATTTTTGAGTTCTTTAATAAGTCTCGCAGCACATTCCAGATGCACAGATTGTTTTGGTGATACTTTGTGAAGAACAAGCAAAGAGAAATTCCCTCGGGTATCGCTGTGACCAATCAGGGGAACCCTGTAGAGCGCAAAACTCCGGCACAGACGGATTAGATTAGAGCCTAATTCCGACATTGGGGTTGTCAAAATGGGAAGGTGAGGAAACCCGCATAGACCCAAACCGTCATCTGGATCCGTTTTTCCGTCCCACCCTTCCCGTAAGATTCTTGATAACCCATCATTGATGCGCTGACCTTTACACATCCAATGAACTCATAAAAGTTTTTTTGTTGTTGTTGCTATTAATCTTTGTGTACTCTGATGCCGCCGAACATCATTTTGGCAATCCATTTATTCCTTTTCCCTGACTCCTGCCGGCGAGCGCATTCTGCAGCCTCCTCTCCGCCATGAATTAAACATATTCAAGTCAAACTGTGTCAGTATTATTCCTGAATGTCTTGCAGCGTGTATTTAAATCATCTTTCTCTCTACTTTTCAGTGTTTCTTACGTCACAAGAATGAACTCAGTTTTTACTGGGATTATTATAGTATTTATATTCAAGCACAGTCCTTTGCTTTAGAAGACATCATCCATGCATGTTCACAGCATTAAATTCTTAAAGTAAATTTAATAGAGTGTCTAGAGTCCCATAATGTAAACTGGGTGGCATTTCCATTTAAGACTTCTTACCCCGACGCATCATAGTGTTTCCTATCTGTTCTTAGACCGAATGAATCCTCTCTGCCTGTCTGCAAGGACATTTGTTCAACTTCCTAGCGCTGCCTTTAGAGAGATGGAAGCATTAATCTCAGCACCAGCAGACCCCTTCATTCCATGAAAGGCAGAGACAGAGCAAGAGCTGCAGGAGATGCTGCATGGAGAACATCTGGAAACAGATCAGAGCTTCTTTCCTCCCCATTTGCATTTATGTGCATATGTGTTTTATTAGCTTGAGATCATAATTAATTAGTTTTTTGTTTGAGTCAATCGGGTGTGCTCAAAACCTCCAGTCAGCAGCGAGGTAATGGATGAAGCCGCTAACATCTAGGTATCTGCACCCCCCGACCTCTGCAGGAAACACCTCAGCTACACAGTGAAATATGTCTTTCTTTAATAAGGAGCGGGTTGTGTTGAAAATCCTGTAGAAATGTTGCTTGTGCAAAGCTGGAGGCAGAGCAGCACTTTAGATGGGTTGATTCTGCCAGCTCATGTTTCACAGTGTTGTAACCCCAGATACATGGTGGCCTCCATCCAAACCAAGAGTTCTACTTTTCACAACAAAGCACGATGGGGAGGGGGGGAGGGCGATCCCAGCACTAGGGTGCTGCAACAACCCACTACCAGCCCCTGAGAGTTTCCCCATGAATTCAGAACCAGAGTGGAAACTCTGAAACGCTGATCAAGAGATTCCTCTACTCTTTGTATCCTGCATGCATAGAATGTTTCCACCCGTCCAGCGACTCACACAATGCCCGCGTTCAAACCATCGACTTGTTATTCCATTGCCAGTCCAGCAGCGCAGCCACACTTGAAGGAAATGAGAGTGCCATATTTAGTGTTCAAGAACTTTCTCCAAAGACCGGAATGGCAATTTAGGACGGGGGGGGGGGTGAATACGATAAACTTTCCAGTAAAATGTCTTTACTCGTCTTGAGTCGAGAGTTGAGTGGATGTCCTCGTCCATTTTGAATGTCCACAATTGGCATCGGGCGCTTGTGGTGACGGGTGTGAGGAATTCCAGCCCGACACTTATCCCCAGTTGATCTGCGGATGCACGCCCAGCAGGGTCGCTCAATCCAGAGCAGCACAGAGTTGCATGAGGAGAAGCTAAGCTGCAGTCTTATTTTTTCTTACTGAGCATTTCCAGAAAGAGGCATTTCTTTCAAATCATTTCACATTTGAATGAAACTGACGAGTTCCATTGTATAAGGAAAAACACGGTGCAGCTAATTGTGCACACATTTCCATATTTATTTAAAAAACCCTTTTTGAGCGGATTTTAGTCATTCCGATTTACATCCACAGAAGTTATCCAGCAGAGCTCAGTGATTCAGCAAAAAAAAAAGTTAGGTGACACTGAAAAACTGAGGACAGAAACCTTTTATTCCCAAAAATCTCACAGCAGCAGGACAACGAAGACGGTTCTCTATGAAGCAAACTGATGCTGCTCCGATGAGCCAAAAATATTCCCGCCATTGTCCAATGACAGGAGACATAATGTTCAATACCTCTCGTGTCCAAGCTAAAGGAATTACATTGTCGGGGAAAGGATAGGGCTGCACTGTGTCCACAAGCCTGTGTGTGTGTGTGTGTGTGTGTCCTCTACATACAGATCTTCCTCGTCTGTGACACTGAGCAGCCTCCTTTGTGTTTATGAGCGGCGCAGCCAGAGAAGCAGCGGCGTCACGGAGATTAAAAGACAACGTCAAACAGCTCGCTTGCTGGCAGACCTGCGCTCTGTTAGAACGGAATTTGTTAATGCCCTCTGTGTAAATGGCAAAAATATCGACCTCACATTTGTGGACGTGAATAATCCAGTCCACAGAGGGATTGGGGAATGGGTGGGCAAAGGTGCCAGTTCACCTCCTGGGTGTTGCTGAGGTGCCACTGAGCAAGGCACTGGACCCTCATCGCTCACAGGGAGCTTCCACATGGCTGCCCAATGACTTGTTATTTACGTAAAGGAATTGTATGCGAAATGAAAAGCGAAATTCCGCCATTATGGTGCCAATAAAGGTTGGTTCTTCTTATGAGTCATGTCTGATGGAGCAGAACATCCTCCAGCTGTCGTGAGAGGTCAGATCAGGACACTTTAACTGCTACAAATCTGATATTCCAGAGCAACAGGATATTCACATGAACCAGGAGTATTTGTTGAAGTTCCAGTAAGCCAGTCCTTCTGTCCCGCCGAGGTCAGACAAATTCTAACTCGTGCCTTTTGCCGTGCAATGGAGATCACATCCTCTGAATAGGTCATTGATCAACAACTATTTTCAATGTGCTTTTTTGCCTGCAGTTTATCCAAAGCCCATTTCCTTGGCAGTTTGCGAGCCCATTGAGAACACGGTAGCTTCTTTAATAGATTTAGCTTTGCTGGATGTTTCTGAAACAGACATTTGGACAGGAAGGTTTGATGCTGATCGGCTCTTCCCCTATTCTTTTTTACCCTCTGATGCGCCCAATGATTTAAAAAAAAAAAAAAAAAAGATGATCATAAAGCATTTTACGTAAAATGGGGATTGTGAGGGATTATGATGGAGACAAATGTACACAGCTTTATTGAGCAATGGAGGACAACAATACAAAAAGGCCACACACACACACACACACATGCTGCATGTGATCTGGGTCAACCACTAGTGGACCAAGGTTTTAATTCTGCTAATGACTAAAGCCTGTCTGTCTCTTCTGCGGCCTTAACCACGGCTCGTCCCCGACCAGAGGTCGCCATCTGAGGATGCACAGACCGGCAGACTCCTGG
The DNA here is from genome assembly GCF_040956055.1 of Brachionichthys hirsutus. NCBI lineage: Eukaryota > Metazoa > Chordata > Actinopteri > Lophiiformes > Brachionichthyidae > Brachionichthys > Brachionichthys hirsutus. Next base: position 2,826,142 of record NC_090914.1, on the reverse strand, counting down.
TTTCTGCTGTGGTTTTGGCTTTGATGAAAAGAAAGATGAAAGGGAGGAGGGAAGCGAGACAGAGTGTCACTCTCTGCTGCTGAGGAAATAGTGCTTGAGCAGGGGTGTGTGCACGCCAAAACCAGCGGCGAGGGGCTCAACAGGGTGCCGAAGGCCTCCTTGGCAGGATGCAAGCAGAGGGGATTGTGGGAAATTACACGGGATTAGAGTCGGGCGTCTAATGCCGCTCATCCACCGGGATATTGTCATGAAGAAACGAGGTTGTTGGGCGGGCACAAACGCAGAGAGAGGGAGAGAAACCGTCTGTCTTTGCCTTTGTGTTGCGTTTGCAAACTGGCAGCTCATTGAACAATCCTCTGTGCATGGAAAGACGGGGAGGAAATCAAAAGGAGGCCATGAGGATGCTGACGGGGGGGGGAATCCTGCTGTTTAAGCTGCGACTGGGTTTTGGGACGTCTGCTGCGATTATACCTTCCTTTTGTCTTCGCGCTCCATCCTTGCGCAGCGGCAGCTTGTAACACGGGAGCCTTGCAGGCATTTGGAAGTTCCTTGTCCCTGAACAGATCTCTCCCTTAAAAAATTGGAGTTTTATCACAAACCCTGGACCCATGGTTAATTCCCAATATAGAAATAAAAAGATTTGTTCAATTGCACAGGACTCTCCGATTATTGTATGTCGGCGGTTATAGACAAGAAGCGGGCAGCCGACCAGGCAAACGTCTCAAACGACCATCTTTTGGGTATTTACGGTTATATAAACTTCTGAAAGGCTTCTTTTTAATATTCAAACTCTATTCATAAGTAATTTAATTTCATGCAAACGTTTGTTTCCAAACGTTTAAAGTTTAAACGGTTATACAAGAGATCTTCTTTTTTTTGTGTGTGTGCTCGTGCACATCACTCTGATAAATACATGCGTGTTGGCACCATTTAGGTCGATAACAACAGTTCTTAAGCCTTTGTCAATCCGATCGGATCAAACCACACGAACGGATTAACGGCCTCTTCTATTCTAACTGATCAAAAAGCTTCCTCTGATGCTTTTGCCTCAGTTTCATTTACAGCATCTCCAAAACGTCTTTAACGTGTAAAATGGTCACTAATCTCAACGCATTCATTGGATAAATCCATCACTGATTAATTTATCTTGAGAAATAATTGATTAATAAGACTCAGCAGGGAGATGTTAGACCGAAGCATCACATTTTAACATTTTACAGCTACTTTCTTCACTTTGCATCATAAGATCACTTCAGTGGGTATAGTTGGGCCATAATCCAAAAACACACAAAGAACATGTTTGTGAGCCACAGCAGAACAAATGTGCGAGTCGAACCCATTCGGACATGTTGTGCTCCAGGCCACATCTTTTTTTAATTTTTAGCCTTTTTTTTTTGTATCTCCCTCTCTTAAAATATACTTAGAATTGAGTTTAGTTTAATAGTTTGTGTCATAAAATGGCTGTTTTGGCCATTTCTAAGCCATCGCTAATGTCTTGCATGACATGCACCAAACTTGGAAACTAAAAACTTCAAACAGAATGCGGATATTCTTCACTTGAAGAGCTGCACAAAACATTTTTACAAGTTGTACAGCTATGAGCTGGCGTCTCATCCAGGGTATCACCCGGAGTCAGCTGGGATAGGCTCCAGCAACACCCAAGACCCAAATTTCTGATAAAGCGGCTGAAGCCGAGACGACTGTGATGCAGAAAATCCATGGATGCGGCAAGCAAAGTGTCAGAACGCACAGCTCGGGGCGGTCCGGTAACCTCAACGTAATTTGATTTAAATTACTCCGAACATTACTACAACATAAACATCGCGTTCGGCACCAAGCCGAGAACGAGGCGGCATCCTTCAAAAGGCGCATTTGCACATACCGCTTATACCACTCAGCTTTAGGAAGCATTCTTTTTTATTGTAGTCTCTTTAGGAGTCTTTAGTTAGGGCAATAAATCTGCAACTCCTTTTTTTTTTTTTGGCACCGGAGCTAACGTGTTGCAAGCGGGCCAACCAACACAAAGCCCCCCCCCCCCCCCCAAGAGCCAAACACTGCAGGCATCAGGACTGTCCGTGATTCTCCCGTGTCTCTGCAGGGCTCAGGGCCACAGCGTCCAGCAGCTTCCAAGCAAACCGTGGTCAAACAGGGAGGAATCGTTCGTGTCTTGTGATCCATAACAAGAAAGATTCCTCCGGGAACTAATTGCTCCATTTTTGGGAAGTGTTCATTGTTCATTTTGAGATTTTGAACTTCACCTCAAGTAACCTTAAGCCCACAAAGGGAACTAAAGAATGACTATGACGAGGGGAAAATGCAACCTGATTCCTCTTCTTTGTTTAACCACTTCTTTTTCCGGTTCAATCGAATGGCTTGATTTCTCGCCGTGGAACCAGTTTGTTTAGCCGTGAGGCACACAGGGTTGCATGTAAAGCAGCTTCAAAATAAAGCGTGCTTTTTGTATGGCAGGTTAACCACGCCAGTGAGGCTACATTAACAGTTTTAAACTTGAACATACATCACTCATAACACTTTGGAATAGTTTCACGCATTAAACTCAAACCTGACACATGAAGGAGTCCTTCAGAAAGGGTGGAAAAGGTTCATTGGTAGCGTTGCCATGGAGATTTACAATATTAGTTGTCATTGCTTCGATCGTTTCAGTGCGGATGTGGGGGGGGGGGAAACAAAAAACCTCGGAAAAAGTCATTTGAAAAGACAAAATGTTTATTTTAATGAAGGAGAATCTGGAAATGTTGCAATGAGTCGTAACCACAACAAACACTGCAGTGAGTTCACGCGCAACAAATCACAAAATATACAGCTTGTCTGGTGAAAAATCAACAGCGTTACAGCTGGCAGGCTGTTTGTACTTCCCCAACAACCATCAAGCTCTCCAAACAATGCTGCCGTGCACACACACACACACCGCCAGTCCTCTTGTTTGCATTCCCTGCTGCATGACATCACCAGTCGTGGTTGAAACCCTGCGAACCGATTGGCTGGCAGTGGCAAAAATTGCTGATCAGGTCCAAAGATCACAAAGTTGTGCCAAGAGGTGACATCAGTGTGTGGCGGTTAGCCAATGGCTGAGAGGTGAGCCTGGATGAGTCTAAAAGCAACATCCGCCCTTCATCCGTCTCAGCTGATATGCTGAGATAAAGTTATTTGCATTGTAAATGAAATGGTTCAACTTTGGGTGTTTCTTATTGAGTCATTTCCACTTTTAGTGACGATTTGGCAGTACGACAAAGTAAGAGTGTGTAACCTCCTGATGCCGCTTTATTAAAAATAATTTCAAAGGCACTATACGTGGTCATTTAAGCAGCACTGAATAAAAAAAGAGTTGCTTATTATGCAATAAACGTGCAAGTTAATTATTATAAGAAATGAGAATTAGGGGTTGTGACAGCTAATAACAGTTTCTGACATGGCTGTTTGTCTCTCCGGGGTCCTCAGAGCAATAATTCAACCTTTTGAGAAAAGTGCTCATTTGCATTGTCACGCTTTATTCATACGCATCTCCATGCCAGTATCTTTGAAATAGTACAATTTTGGATGTTTAATCAGCTCAAAGTGCTGAAAAATAACAAATGCTTAAGTTTATTTTCCAAATCATCATTGAATTAATGCTGTGTGTGTGTGTGTGTGTGTGTGTGTGCGCGTGTGTGTGTGTCCTGCTGCTCCGCCCTGCATGCGCCTGGAAGAAAAAAAATAAAATGTCTCAGCTCAAAGCTCAAAGCCGGTCTGTTTTCTATTCAATGCTGTTAGATTTTCATTAGCAAAAGAAAAGTCCCCCCCCCCCCCCCCCCCCCTTCGACACGACATTGATGAATCATTTGTCTTTGAAACGGCGGTTAACAAACTTTGACTAACCAGACTCCAGGAGAGCTTCCCACAAGTACTCACAGGGAGCACAGCAGGGGGGGGGGGCACATTTACTGTTTTAGCGATGTGGATAAAAGCTTGTCCTAACGGCCCCCGGTGGACTCCTCAGAGGCGGCCGGGGTTAAGCCTTCTCTAAACTTCACTGTGTTTGGAACAATGGGCTTAAATGCAGCTCAGTCTTTCTGGGTTGTTTACTTTAAAGTCTACAATCGCCTTCGCCTCGCTGTAAAGCCCACAACTAAACTCAAACGGCCGTCGTCGTGGTTTCCTTGTCTAACAGTCTTTATTTTAAAATCTGCTCTAAACTCAAGGTGATGCAAGTTTTTCTGACTTGCTTTTGTTCTCGGATTATGTTCTTTAAATGTGGTTTTTTTGGGGGTGATTCTTGTTTCTGTCTCTTCCTCTGATGTAAAATTGTCCGAATGGTTGAAACTTCTGTTAGTTTGGGGACTTTTTTTTCGCTCTTTGTCATGCCTGGATGTTTCTCCAGTGGAATATTGGAAATGTCACCATAATAAAGACGAGAAATACACTTCCTTATTTTGCTTTCGGTTTACTTTACAATACGAACTGTCAAACCGACAGGAGCTTCGCTCATTAGCCGATGACGGATATTTCACAGTAACGTGTCATGTCAGGACCGAGGAAGTGTGGGGCGAGTCGGGGTTGGGCGAGCGACGGCAGCGTTCGGTTTAATACGCCTGGCACCGTCGGACAGAAACAGTTGTGTCATGGTTACGGTCGATGCCCTGCCTCTTTGAAAACTTGTTTTTTCCTGGTGTTGGATGGTTTGGGGGGGGGGGCTTGCAGGAGAGGCTTGACTTTGTCTTTCTGCCTCTGAACTTGGCGGGTGCTGCTGAGTGTGAGCTCAAATGCACCCATTACCAACATGTCATTTTCATTCATCTAGTGTTTTACCTTTAAATGACAGGCTTCAAACCTTTCACGTCTAAAATGACATTATTTAGAGATAAACACACACACACAAAATAAACGTGTGAAGCTTTAATTTCATTACCATGGCCACAGCCGTGGGGTTGTTTGTGGCTGCACTGAGTCCTTAATGCCCTTAATGTGAGTCTAAGCTGCCATCAGCTTTATTTTCAGAGTAACAATAGCTCAGATGGCTGTGAGGCGTTGCACATAGTAATATAAAGCAGAGATTAATGATTGTCCGTCAGCTCTGCACAGCGTTTTAGTGTCTTTCAGCTCATTGTTCTACTTTTCTTGCCACGGCCCCCGGCTGAGCCGCAGCTTTGCCCCTTGCATTAACGCTTTCGCCACCGTGGACACCTGCTGCTCATCTCATCACCAGCTCTCACACTATTTGGGCGCTGCTCCGTTTTCTGCTCTTTGCATGCAATATGTTAGCATTAGCTGTCATATGTCGCTGGGCTCCTTTTTTGAGCTCCGTTTTTGAAGACGCTCCTGTCGTGGAATTTGGCTCCTTCTCGTCACGCCGCCTCTGCATACGGAGCATTTTGGCCGAGACATTTTCTCAATGGATGCTTGCAATCATGAAGAACATCTCTGCTCTTGCATTTCTGCGTAACAGCTCACCTGAGGGTTAGGGTTAGGGTTAACCCTTCACCTCATGGATGCTAATGACTCCAGGCGATTTGTTAGTCAAGTTTCATGACTGCTGGGGGAGCATTAGCAATCATAAAGGAAATGCTAATACTCCTGGGGAGTCTGATTGCCTTGGTGGTTTCAGTCCCTTCTTTGTTTCTTGCTCCAACCAGGGTATAAGTATCTAATCTCTCTACCAGTCTCTCAGAACTGAACAAGCCTCTTGGATTGAGAGGTGAAAGTCCAGTTGATTCTTCTTCTTTTTTTCTTTTTTTACCATGATCTGCACAGAAACATGCAATCACATCATGGCCTGAAACAAGACTTCAAATGAATGTCAATCCTTTTCCATGTAAACAGTGCGATCACAACAAAGAAAACAGTTCAATCCATGTTGCAAAGCCAGCTTGTTCCAATAGGTGAATACACCCTTAACTGTGGACAACGGACACACACCCTCAACCTCATCTCATTGTTTTATACATATATTTTTATCACTTTAGGTTCAAACTTTGTCTCTTCAAATTAACTGTCCATTTCCTCTTGTAGAATTCACAGCGTACAGAAAAACACTCCTGCAGCAGCGAAGATAATCCATCACTGAATATAAGACAACTCAAATTGTTTCCCTCGTTTTGTTTGTTGTTTTTTTGTTTTTGCCACCGTGACTTTATAAAGACAACATCGATTACAGATATAATCCTGTCGACAGCAGTTTCATCCTCCTGGAAATTAAAACGAGAAGGTTACTAAACATCTCCTGTCTGCGTTGGCATCAGACGCAGGCTGTTGTTCCAGTGGACTCTGATTGAAATGAAAATGCTGCTTCTATTAAATGTGGTTATTTGCCAGGTTTGGGAAGTTTTCTCATTCAAAATGACATCTTTTAGTCCAGCACTCTCATCTGTTTTAAATTGATCCATTTAAACCAACACTTAATAGATCTGGAAGAACTGGTGTTTGTCGGAAAGTTCCTTAAAACACTTTGTCTTGATTAGAATACAGCCCTTTATTTTTGTATTTTTTTTTTCGATAACGATCTGAGCAGAGAAAACTTTCCTCAGGATGTTGAATTCATTGAAACTTTTTCCACTGTTAGATAAGCATTGGAATACCTTCAGCGGACTATTTGGTATAGAACACCTGATGTTTTTTGGTGCCGATACAATAATGACTCTTATCTGCTTCCTGATAAGATTTCACCTTCCATGATTAACAATGTGGAAGAGCTGCGGGTGTAAAATGCAATAAATAGAAAACTGCAGTTGTTGGGCCGCCGGAACGCTCTTTAACCTCCGAAGGAGATGAATGTTTCCAAGAAAGCGGGTTTTTACTCAGCACTGAGTGAAGAGGGCCTGCAGCTCTGAACTCAGCGGAGCCGGTTGTGCAAACCCGAGCCTGCGCATAAAAAGTTAAGGGATTTTTTTTACTATTCATCCTCAGGGGGGATGTAAATGTGTAATAAATCCAATGGCAAACCATCCAATAACACTCAAGACATTTCACTTGAAACTACAAATGTCAGGCTTATGATGGCTCCAGAGAAAGAAAGGAAGGGGGGGGGAGGGGGTCATTAAAGGCAATGGAGGGCTGGGATGGATAGGAGCCCCGCCACCACCGTGGCTAAAATCACAACAGACAGCAAAACGGTACCAAACATTGGCGTCAGATTGAGACACATTGAATATTTCTGTGGTTTTCCTTTTTTTTTGTTTTTTCTAAATAAAAAATGAACTCAACAGCAGTTCCTCAACAGTTTGTTCGCTCCGCTTCTTGCTTCAGAAAGCTTCAGTGCAGCGATGATTCCTCCCCAGAAATAGAAAGGTGGACGGCTGTGGCGGAGGAGGAATCCTGCGCTGCTCAATGCCACACCAGGGGAGGACTACAGGCAAACTATAAGGGGATGGGGGGGGGGGGGGTTAGATAGAGGGGAGCAGGCTGGCTGCATGAACCACGACACGATGGAGACGCAAAGCAAACAGAAGCAACACACTGAGGAGCAGGTGGAAACGCACCGTGTGCATTATAAGGCGCACCTCCTGCCTGACTGTCGTTCTGCCTTCTGCGACACAGAAGAAAGGCTCGGGGTGTGTGGCTATTTAATGAAATACACCCCCTCCCTCCCCCAGCCCACACGCTCATCCTCCACCAAATCCGCTCGCTAGTCCGATGGAGGAGGAAGAGGAAAGTAGGGCACGTCTGCAGATTTAATGAGGCAAAGAAGCGATGTATGACAAGCTTATGGTTTCTCTTCCCGCAGAGCCACTCGCTTCAAAAGACAAACGTCCTTCTCTTCTAGCGTTCGACCGCAGACTTCATCTGCATTGACGCCTTCTCACACGAGTTCTGTCAATTGTGAAATGTGGATTATAATTCAGCCCCATGTGATATATGTCAGCGCAATCACGTTTGATCTTTTTATTTTTTTTTACAGTGTAACTCCATTGAATGGGCTTCCAGTGTACTGAATGTCAAACATTTTCCACGTGCAGTTAGCCACAATGCTACGTGCAATCGCAATTATGCCGACATTAACCCAAGAATTTGCTTTATGTGTGCGTTCAGCAGGAAGGGAAATGCTTTCAGTCACAAATTAAATAAAATGGAGACATCCTATTGCTCCAATTAGCATGAAGAGGCAATAAAATAAGTTTTCAGACGATCATAAGACCCGACTAGACGTTCCGTGGTAGCAGGCCCTACATGGCTTTGTCTGTTCCAGCCACAGAGCTCTGAGAGAGGCTCTATTTTAGTCGGGACGCGGCCTAATAATTAATTTCACCTGGGGGGATTCTGGTTGCTAAAACGAGGATGCACTCTCATCCTCTCCCTTTGGTATGGTTGAAGATAACCCCCCCAAACACACACACACACACACACACACACACACAAATAGACAGACATTTAAACACTTTGCAGCGAGTGTGTGATCTTCAGTACTCTAGCAGCAGCCGCCTTGGTGAGGACTCAAGACAAGACGGGTCGCCATGTATCCTGAGACAGCCGAATATGTGGCTAATTGCATTCTGAGGTAGGCCGTGCTCGAACCCGTGCTCCTCATAAGACCTTGTTTACCATGAGCAGCTTATGACACCGCAGCCATTGTATCGCTAATTAAGACCACGGGTTGTTTTTAACAAGGTCGGCATGTTTTACTGACGGCATCTGGGAAGCGGGAGAACAGTTCGGCCGTTTCTTCAGTAGGTGTCACGGAGATTTCCAGGGTGGCTGTCAGTTTGCTTTTTTATTTATTTTTTTACCAAAGTGGGGCATCAAGGTGTGACAATTTGTTGTGATGGTGAAACGAACTGACAATTATTTCAGCGGGCAAATATTAGAAGCTTTTTATTCCATTTTCAGGACATTGATTTCACAGTTCCAGCTGTTCGTTATTCATCTGCACCGTTTGGCTTGTGACTGTGTCTCAGCAGCTATTTGAATGCATCCCCAAGTGGTTACGAAAAAGAACAATATTTATTATAAAACCTTTATAATGTCTCTCATTTGAACCCTGGGTTGGACAGAGTGGACGCTGGTAGCACAGCGGAAGGACGGAATCGATGCTTTTGATTGTCTGATTAGAGCCGCCGCTCAGCCACAGCATCTGTATTTCCACTTTCCTTATGCTGAACTGCTTTTGTGCAGCCGGTGACTTTAGAATAGCCTTCTGCTTCGCTTCAGGTGGATAGAAGTGAACTGAAAGTCTCTCATAAAGAAGGTATATCAGGAAGGACGGAAGAGAGCGAGAGGGAGAGTGCAGTCGAGCCAAGTGGGCCACATGGGAGGGTGATGGAAGGTTGCGTGGGTGGAAATCAGGGCCCCTCCATCGTATCCCTCTGAAGTTACCAACTGTGGCCGATGAAAAAGGGGGTAGCCAACAAAAAAGTAGCCTCATGTTGAAGAACCGCATCGACGTCAGTGCCATTCCTAAATGCCTGTGAATAAACAGGGCCACACAGTGAGCCAATGGGGACGCAGAATAATGCTGTGGATGTATTGATTTTCTGCTCTGCTGCCCCCCCCTCTCCTCCGACACCCACCGAAGGAAGCCTCGTCTCTCCCTGTACCAGCCCCTGTACGTGAGGCGCTACTGGAGGCCGGAGCTGCCCAGTTTCTCCACTCCGCACCAGGGAAAGGGAGGGTACTGGTGGAGCCCCCAGAGGTACCAGGAGGTGGGGTCCACCTGGAGGGACACGCGCCGACGCCGCATAGTCTTCCCCGGAAACACTGGCTTCTCTGATGTGCCCTCCAGTCTGAACGCAGGCTACTGCAGCTTCCACCCAACGTTGGTGTGAGTGGAACACGTAGGGTGAAGGGCTGCACACACACCTCCCTGCATGTGTGTGTGTGTGTGTGTGTGTGTGTGTGTGTGTGTGTGTGTGTGTGTGTGTGTGTGGGGGGGGGGGCTTGATGACAGCTCTCAGGTTGTCAGCACTCAGCGAGCAGCAGATGACAGGTTAGTTAGTACCCAGTCAGCACTCTGCTGTCTTATCAGCGGCTCGGTGTAGAGTAATAGTCAGGAGACCTCCTTGTGTTGTCGCCATGGTTACATGTCACGGAGACCACGCCTTCACGCAGAGGCCATTAGCCCCTCGGAAGCCATGTACGCCTGTAGGTGTTCATGCTTTGGTTGGCACTAGCCTGCAGCTGTTGCGCAGAGTAGAAGAAATGTAGAGAGAAGCTGCAGTGCAGACAGATCCCCCCCCCCCCCCGGAGGAAGCCGGAGCCCCCAGAGACAACCTCTGCACGTAAAGGATTCAAACCCGCAACCTTCTCACAGTGAAGCAACAGCGCTACCCATTGCACCACCCTGCCGCTTAACATATTAATACATTTGCGATGCAATCTATTTGTTAAAGATTTAAATATTTCTCCCACCGCCACACATCCCCACAATGTGCACAGCTGGGTGTAGTATTTAAATACCCTCCAGCTATCCCTCCACATCACACCCACAGCGCCCACAGGAGTCTGACAACCCAGAGGACATCGACCTAAATGGCTGCATGCAGCAAGGGCCTCCATGCCCCAGAGCATGTTGTTGTCATGACAGCAGAATCATGGTTGTCTTGGATTTCCCCTCGGGATCCGAGTTTTACTGCTCTGCCGATGGAGACGATTGGTGTAACAGCAGAGGACGGAGGCTCTGCGGGCGATGGAGTGAGGTAAGCAGTGAGGTAGTTTCTGGGTAGGCCCGGGATGGCTCAGGGCGCAGAGAGGGGGAAGATCGAGATCAAGCAGAAAGTAAGAAATGAGAAGTTCTTTTTATGCAAAAAGCCCAAAGATTGGTGGTCAGGGGAAATAGAGATGAGTGAAAAAGGAAAGAAGTGGAAAGAGTGAAAAAGCCAGGGGGCTAATGGGATCGTGGCTAATCAATCCTGAGCGATGGCCACTTTAGAGTGGACCAGGCTGACAGATAGAGACGTCCCTCTGTTTTAGCTCTCCCCTGTCTGCCCTAACTCCTAACTCAGCACATAGAATCAGCAGCCCCCCCCACCCCACCCCCAGAGGGCATCTGACATCATGGACAGCACACACACAGCCAGGAGCTGTCAGGCCGGCCAATCCCTTTACCCTGTGAGAAACGGCCATTCCAGGGATCCATGCTGTTAGCCCTGACGCGGATGGGTTTGAACGAGTGCAGCCTCACTTGTAGATCGATTCTCCACTGGGATTGATGAGACTAAATGAGCGCTGGGATCCACGGCTGCAGAGGGGAAGGGGTGGTGGGCGAATGAGCTGCGATTCGTGCTGCCGCGCGGCTCTTTTGCACACTTGTTGTCGGTGGCCGGCGAGAGGGGAAAGTGTTTCGCTTAAACGCGGCTTATAAGCAAGACACACATTTTCCACATCGCTGTGCAAACCCATAGACTGTGGGCAGAAATGGACAGAAGGCTGGATGAGTGGAAACGAGGGAAACGCTATTTCAGGAGGAAGTCCTTTAAATGCGATTGAAAGAGTCTCGAGATGTGGCGCTGAGGCAGCTACTCCTGCGCCTCACTGTAGCGGCTGGGAGCCCAAGTAGCGACATAATAATCCAACATCGCGAATAGAATCGCTTATATTCTCAAACTGAAGGCACAGTTAGACAAGAAAGGAGTGAGATTTTGTTGCTGGGCATCTGCTATCAGCTCCTAAAGAACAGCAGAATGTAGGGGAGGAGGAGGAGGAGGAGGAGGCGCGCGTTGACTTCTTTGCTGATTAATGTTCAGCCGCCGGTCTCTTTCTGCAGGGAGGTTGCCATTGGGTCAGGCCCGCAGACACACAACACTCGATATCAACAGCTGCAAGACTCCAGTTGCTACTATGTGTGCATGTGCACTGTTTGTGCACACCTGTGTGTCACTAACATTATTATTTGTGTGCACTAAGTAAGCGCTTTGCACAACCAAGCCGGTGTCTCTCCTGGTCCCCTTGCTCTGTTTTCCTCAGCCAGCTGTCACATCAACAGTCGGGCCTTCAATCAGAGAGACGTTTAGTCAGGCAGCAGAGCAGTCCTCCCCCTGTAGGCCCCGCTGGGGGGCTTAGATATTTCACTTCCCCAGCCACAGAAAAGGCTTCACAACACAAACCACAGATGGCTGAGCGTTGGAGAAATCCAACTCGGGCTCAGGGTTGGAACCCTTGAAGGTCGAAAAGCCAGAGCGAGGCGGAAAAAGAAATGGCTCTGGATGGAAATGAGGAAAGAAACTGAGCGGAACCGGGATGTTTGTTTCCACAACGTAGCACACACACACACACACTGGGACAGAGCCATTAGGATTAAACCATAAATTATATTGCTTTACAGATTACAAAGTGTTCTTTCAAAGCATATTCATTTTCCTACCTTCGTAATTTCCAGGGATCCATTTCCACACTGTTGACTTATCAGTGATGTGTGATGATGGCGAGATTGCTGAACCTTCTTATGTGTCTGTCTTAGCAGGGGAAAAACGCCTTTGAGAATGAAAGCGTCTAATCCGTTTGACATTTTGAAAAGCAGTCTTGAGAACTGAGAAAGTCACCTGCTGATCTGGTAATGAATGGCGCTGCTATTATCCCGGCTGGCGTGCTCAGTAATGGCATCTTCAGTAATTAAGTTAGCTGAATGGGGACCCGATGTATAATTAAAATTCACAGGAAATAGTTACACCATTTCTTAGGAATGAAAAATCTCCTCTCTGAGTGCCGGAGTTGGCATGTTACTCAAAATTGTTATCAATTACTCCCAACACATTCCCAATTGGAAAGATTATTACATTTCGTACCAGTAAATCAACAAATCTTTATTCGTCGCATTAGTCATTACATTGCATTCTGCCGCCCGACAGAGCCTCCACAGCTAAGTGGTACGAAAGGTTATTTATTATTCACATATAAAGAGGAGATTAAAAAGACAACAAAACAACATTATGGTTTAAAAGTCCTCCAACTCACACCTAACTTGGCTAAAGCTATGTAATCCATGTAAACCCTACCTTGAGCTAACATGTCAGTTTCTGATTGAGTTGAAAATTGAGGGGGGGTTTTTGTGAAAATGTTTTTGCATTCACACACCATTGTTTTCCAAATTATCCCCCCTGTGAAATAAAAGTGATTTGAAATCCTGCAGTTTGCATGAAAGTGCAGTAAATGTCTTTTTTTTCTTTTTTTTATCACTACCATAGAATATCAGCAATGATGCATTAAATCTGCTTTGGAGACAGGCTGTGCTGTTCTGACCATAGTAGGCTTCCGCTGTCTCTGCACATGATAAAGGCTGAACTGTGACGACCACATGCACGGTCAGTCCCGCTGTTGGGGGAGTGCAGCAAAAATCATTTATGACTTAAAATCAGATAAATGAAAGGCTAATGCTTTACAAACAACCTTTCCGTCGCACCTGCTGCTCCGACGCGTGGAGCCTGCCGGTGAAAGACGACGCCGGCCGGCAGAAGGCGGCTCGCTGAACAGGTGACAACGCACCCGTGTCCTCGCTGAGACGGCCGACAAGGCTCGGCTTACTGCAGAAAGTCACACAGCAGATGGTGTCCAAGGAAGTGAATTAGCACTGTCCACACACACACACGCACACACACACACGCACACACACCAGATGGGGGCAGAAGAAGAAACAAAGAAACCAGGGGAGAAAAACAAAGACATAAAGGCAGAATAGCAAAGATGGAAAGGGAGATGGGGAGGGGGGGGGGGGGGGGGGGTTAGTCTTTGTGTGGCATCATTAGTGTGTTTGCTTGTGTGTGTGTTTGCATCTTTGTTGGACCCAATGCAAGCCTCGGCCGGGTTTTTATGGGCCTGTCGACTGCGATTGCAGCCACTGTTTGCTCACGCGTGACGCTCCGTGTTGTGTTGTGCAAAGCAAAGCCGCTCAAACATGCTAACTTGTGTTTTGTTTCCTGGGTGGAAAGGTGGCGGTACCGCTGGCAAAAACTGAGGGAGAGGCTGCCTCAAGTGCTGAAAGGAAGAGAGTAAAGGCAGCAAGAAAGTCCCAGCGACGTACCCCCCCCCCCCCCCCCAGTCTGCTTCTAATCGGCCCCCTCCCTCTTCCAGTAACCGTCTCATCCTGTGAGGTTTCCTTGGACTCTCGACCCAATAAGAGGATTTTACATGGTTAGCAAATTGTTTTTTCGGAACCAAAAAAATGACGGGCTGGAATTTGTGTTGAAACATAATGTGTTGGTCAAGGTAATTTCACAGTGTCAGCGGTTCAGGAATGGGCTCTGGAATGTTAATGGGGGGGGGGGGGGCTTAAATGCTGTACAGATGTGGCCAATCGCCGATGCCATCAAGCGTTGTAGCGCTTTGTGTCGGGAGCCGCTAACGTGATGCGTTGACTGTCAGAATAAAGTTGTGCTGCAACCTAATACCGAAAATGTCCTGCCCGCTATCTTGTTTTTCCAATCTGTTCACGCCCCCAGCAAGGCCCATCTGGCTGTGATTACCGGCCGCGGCCTAAATCCAGCGCTGCGTCCCTCCTGACACAATGGGGAGGGCCCATCTTTCTGTCTCTTTTTTCTTCTTCTACACATTTCTGTCTTTGTCTCTGTCCCTCGTTCTCTCTTTCTCTTCCTCTTTTTGTCCAGCCTCCTCTTCCCTCTCCCCTCTTTGCCTGACTGCTGCTGCTGCTGCATCTGTCACTAGCCGAGCGGCTCTCTGCCAATGCCGACAGCTGGCAGAGAGAAAATAAACGACGGAGGAGAGAGGTCGATAAATATCGCCACCAGTCAAAAAAATGTCCAATATCGCCTTTCTGACTGCGCATTACATTGTCGAAGTAGCAAACTAAATCTATGGCAGTCGGACACGTACACAACGACAGATGGAACTGCATGCAGCTTCGATTTTCTCCTTTCCTTTCCTCGTGTTTCCGGACACGCCGCAGTCGAGACGCCACAGAGCGCCTTCTTTTTCTCTGTGTGTTGGCAGGAAGCCACGTCTCATGATGAAGATCCACTCAGGACGAGAGAGAGAGAGAGCTCTGAATGGCCACGTTGTTGACCTTTATTTGTTTACGGGCAGAGACAAATGATCATGGGATGAATTGTTTTTGGTCACACCGAGTAACTGCGGAGGAAAACCTTCTCGCATTATCCCCAAAAAAACAAATGCATTGTTTGTTGCCGCTGTCCAGAACGCCTTCTGAGTCCAATGACATCAACTGTTGGCACCTCTCGAACTCACTCCAGATCACTTTTGGAAAATTGAAGCATTTTCTGAACGATGTGATATTTGGAAGAAGAAATGGTTTTCCTCTGAGGAAAGCCATGAGGAGATGGCGTATCTCACTGCCCCCCCCCCCCACCTTCAAGGAAAAGAAAAGTCTATGTCAGAATCAAACTCTTCAATTTAGCAGTCAAGATAGAAATACATAACAAAATAGCTGAAAAGTGACACGATGTCAAGATACAAATCGAGTGTGATCTGACAGGAACAACAAAAAGAACATCTCCAGTAATCATCCATCCATTTTCTCATAGATGAGACGCAAAAGGACTTTACATCATTACAGATGCATATGTACTTTTTGCAAAAAAAAAAAAAATTGCTCTATTCGTGAGGTTGCCAGAGATGCCAAATATATATATAAATTTGCTGCTCTGGCCCACGGTGGAGCCGGTAGCTCGTGGTGGCTAACGTTTGCATGGTGTTGGCGTGGTTACCGATGGTCTTTACTTTTGCTAAAGCTGCAAAAAGAAGGTTGATATTTTTTTAACAACAATGTAAAAGTATGAGGCTCCACTTCATGCAAACTTGAGCAATGTAAAATGAATGTGCCGTATCTTTTACGGCGGTAGATTAGGAAAGCGGTAGAACACACTGGGTGACCTGCCTCATAAATGATTTGCAACGTGTTTATTTGGCTGCTCGATGCTTTGTGATTTAGACATTCTGATACGTGAGAGAAAACAAAACAGAAACATTCTGTCGTTTGCAGCCTGGAATTTCAGGAATCACAAGAGTCTCTGCTTTGACAGCAGAACGATAGGACTGCAGAGCAGACCTGGGGGAGGGATGAAACAAAATGTGCAGCATTGAAGCGGAGACGAGGGCTTGTTGCCGCACTCCGTAGACGGATGAAAGAATGTGCTATAATGAAAATAGATGCTCTGTTGAAAGGGAAGAGATTTATTGAGGAGATAAGCACCAGGTCAGATGAGAGGAGCGGGCGGGGCGGGGCGGGGCGGGGGGTCCAGATTTCTTTGTGATCCTCCACGGCAAGCCACACGGACAGACTACCAAGTGGGTCAGGCACGGTTGTGTTGCAGTACCAGCGTCTCTCAGAGCTGATTTAACATTCAACGAAACGTTACGCCACGTGGCCAAAAGTATGTGGACAGCTTAACATTGCACCCGCATGAGTTTGTTTTACATCAATAAGTGGAGAGTAGCCACTTATGAAATAGATTTTGGATTTGGCCCATTCAGCCAGAAGTGCATTAGCGAGGTTGGACGCCGATGTTTGTCGATGAAGCCTCCTGGGGGCCCGGCCGTCTGGGGGAGGCACCGTCGATACAAGCGTGAACACAAGACCGGAAGCACATGCTGCTGCGCACAGTAACGTAGTAGTACGACGCGACGTCCATGTCCTGACAACGCACCACGAGGAACAAACAGATTTACGTGTTTCATGTTGATGACGAATAAACGTCTGCATATTTAAATGGAACAATTCAAGGTTTCGGGTGTGCCGGCCTGCCGGCGTTGGAATGTGATCCTGTTTAATGACACCTGAAACATGGTGAACTACACCTGGACAGGATGAAGCCGGAAGGATCTTTGAAGATAGAAACAGTCAGACCTGAGACAGTCCGAGCGTTTGTCAAACAGCCGAGTCCGAGGAGCCTGTTGAAGTTGAGTGCCGCGCTTCGTTAGATCCAATTATTGGCCCATCTGTACGATCAATAAGACCTTGGAACGCATCGCGTAAGTAGGTAATGTAATTTAAATCTGTTCAGTACTCAAGGGAATATCCCTCTGGCAAAAACACAATTATATATATATATATGTGTGTGTGTGTGTGTGTGTTCTCTCGCCCTGCCTTAAATTGAATTACAGCTTAGATGAAGACGTTATTTACTTCTGCCTGCATAACACACAGCAGAGAGGGAAGATACTCTGGTCTGAGCCAAATGAAATTGCACTTCAGCCCGTTTCTATATTGATGACCGATACGAGACGGTTGCTGTGCGAGAAAGAGCGGAGCAGGAGGCGAGAACGTCTGCGCGAACAGGAGGTGTTTGCATCTGAGAACTCCGTTCACACTGTGTTTCCTGTGTTGTGGTTCCAGTGCCAACAGCTGTAAGGGAAGTCAAAGGGGGTTTGTGGGCTAGGCACTTCTATGTGTGTGTGTGTGTGTGTGTGTGTGTGTGAGATCATTCATAGCCTGATCCTCTAACCCCCCTGCTGGAGCAAGGATTCTATTTCCTGGTCGCAGGTGTTGCAGTGAGATCACTTCCTGCTGGCGCCCCTCTGAGAGTGTATCCGTGGGTTCCAGCCATTTCCTGTCTGCAGGGAAGAGGAAACTATAGGAAACAGGATAAGTATCCCGGGCAGGACGGGGGTCAGAGTGTGGGAGGAGGTGCTTGGTGACCCCGGAAAAGGGGACAGGCCCACGGATATGTGAGCGCCTGATATCGGAGTTTGTAAGGGTGGATGAACAATGTCTATTTATTTGGTGGTGGGGGGGGGGATATTTTCTGGAGCATGAATATAAAACTGTGCAAAATATGCCTGCAAATGTCTCTAAAACTCAACAATCACAGATTATATTTCATGTGTTTTATCTGAACAGAAAAGATAAACTATGGGGGGGGGGGGGTTGTATGCCAGACTGTTTCTTGGCCAGAAGCATTGACGACAATGTTTCCCCCCCTCTCTTAGCCAAGAAATAATCCAGCTGTAAAAATCCACTGTAAAAACACAGTTCATCATTCTTACACTTGTCTTTTAGTACACGCGAAACAGTCGGCTATTTCCTCTCTTTGCCAGATTGTGTGCAATATCAAGAAAACTGTCTTCCGGATGTCATTTCGTTTTTATATACTGGATTGAATATATTTTTCCATCCAGATCTTGGCATCTCACCATTCCCATTTATTTTGAAAACTCTTCTTCCTTCCAGACTGGGAGTTTGAAAATGAAATAAATGTGACATTAGAAAATGATCATGGAAACTCAATAACATCAGATTTGAAGCATGCATTGGTGCCACAGCCCACAGATAGTGTTTAACCCCCCGACCAGGACGACTAAAGGTCAGCAGTCATGATGGTGAAGTGGCGAACCCGCCTGTTTGTTTCCCGTAACTCATATTTCCTCTAACTAACGAGGAACTTCCCTGAAACGTCACTGTCAGACAAGACAGATGTTACTCACGCCGGCTCACATGTAGTCACGCATACTGCACACCCTGACGCACACGGCTCATCCGTTACACAACATCATGTGAAGGGCAAGCCCAGGCAAATGACTCTTCTGACATTTCCGCTGCGCTTCTCACTGTCACACTTCCTATTCTCCCCTTCGGGGGGGAAAGTTACGCTCCTGTGGATTTTTTATTTATTTATTTCACCTATAAAGAAAAGGGTTAGCATGTAACTGTTGATGTACAAGGATGCCGTTTCTTCACCACTGATGGAGGTTATTGTGTAATAAGATAAGATAAAGTATATCTTTTATGGGCCAACTTAAAGCTGGTCAGAGTGTTGTCAAAATAAAAGCACCAAGGACCCGAGAAATGTACCTTAACTTTGTAATGACCCGAAAGGAATCCCTTTATTGCATCATCAACTGCCATGCGAGAGCGCAATAAATGTGATTTCATCTGAGGGGTGGCCTTAAATATTTGCTTCTTCTTTCCGAAGACGGACAGAAGGGAAAGGAGCATGAGAAACTGATCAAGAAGCGTGTTCTTCCAGGAAGTCTTTCCAGGAAATTTCTCTCCACTTCACCGCCTATCTCCGCTCCATCTGAGGATGAAGAGGATACATCCGAAGTCGAAGGATGATCCCGCTCCTATTTTTGTAAACCCCCTAACAGCACCCACACAGATCCCGACTTAAACCCAGCTCTCATTTTGACTTCTGACCTCCTCATATCCTGTCAGATGCTGCATCTGCTACACTGACTGCATCTCTGAAGCCTCATCTTCTCCGCTCACTTGGCTATGCGCTCTGTTGTGTGTTTGTTTGCCAAGATTTCTGAATGAAAAGGGCGGGACAAGCTGGCAGAACTTCCTTGCCTTGTTGACGTGCGGGTCGATGTAACATGGGCACATGATTTCCTGTGCCCACACAGCTGGGCCATTTGGCACTTTGAGAAGAAGCTCTTTGCTTTGGTGAATGCTTGGAGAATCATAGCAACAATAAAGTTCTTCTTCATGGTGATTAAAGGCCTGAAGCTAAATTAGGAGTGACACACACACACACAAGTCCTTTCAACTCTCGGCCAGCATTCTTATTTGCACATGTTATTACTCTACTCAAGCATGCATGGAATGTAAAGACAGACTGCAGGGGAGAGGCACAAGATAACAGATGGACGTGCTTTAAACAAAGAACTCTTGGAGGAAACTACATTCAGAGTTTGACGACGCCGTCGACATCAATTGTTGTTACTGGAGGACAACCGGCGAGAGGGCATGTTGATTCGGACCGGCAAGCTTGAGTCAGTCGAGCAATTTAAAGGCTTCGCTGAACTTTCATCTGACGCTTCACTTTTTTCTCTCTCTCTTGAGGAAACAGTGCGGTTCCGTCTGGGAGAACTTCAGGGGAGATCAGATAAGAGAATATTGAAACGTTCACTCAACCGTTTCTGTGTGGTAAGACGGCTGAGTCACATGGCACTCACTGGGAAAGAATGTACCGGTAGTCAGGTCTAACACACAAACACATTCATTATTGCATTGATCTCAAACCCCCTTTTAAACCACCTGATCAAAGGGGGGGGGGGCTGTTGTACCTTTATTTCAATTCACAATACCGCATGAAACCTGTAAA
The DNA here is from genome assembly GCF_040956055.1 of Brachionichthys hirsutus. Taxonomy (NCBI): domain Eukaryota; kingdom Metazoa; phylum Chordata; class Actinopteri; order Lophiiformes; family Brachionichthyidae; genus Brachionichthys; species Brachionichthys hirsutus. The sequence goes on along the minus strand of NC_090914.1, from coordinate 2,806,205 downwards.
ATCTCACTCTGCTCTCGCCATCATTACAAAGACACGCCTTTCCCTTGGCAGTGGGAATGGGGCCACATTCATTGCAGTCACTCTTCTGAACTCTCCTGAGGGGGGGGCAAAGATATGTGTGTCACAGGGCTGTTAACGCTTTTGTGAAAAGGGCTTGTTTATATGACGTGTCAAACCGTGGCGGGACGACACTTTAACTGTGAAAAGGGAAAACGCGTGAGAGTCAACGTTCCCGAAAGGTTGCGTGTTTCTGGACAATCAGCTCCGTGAAAGAGGGAGTGACTCAGGCCGCTGATTAATCTGGAGTCCAAGCATGAGGCTTGGAGGATTGTTGGCGACGAAAGGATTTCCTCTTTATCTGCGGAAGCGGCAACTCAGTCAACCTCAACTTCGTAGCTTCACTTCTCATTTCTGCTACTTCATTAACTCCCCTCGTCTGGCTGATTCATTTCGCTGGCCCGTGAGATCGACTGGTCTGCGCTAAATGTTTAGTCTGCAGAGTCTCACGGAGTCAGCGTCAGAGTTGCCACCATTACCCAACATGCTTTGCTCCTGGGTCCTGCAGGCATGGTGAATTCTTTGAACATTTATCAGACCGACACTGTGACTCAAAGGTCCAGATTCAAATCCCTCACAAGTGTCATCCCGCATCGTAACTCTGGGGGGGAAATGTGGAGGCCCTTCCTCTGCGATTGGCCCAGCATCCTGTGAATTCCCTGTTTCCCTGTGGGACACCGTCACTTCCTGTTTGACCTGCAGGCAAACAGGGGTGGGGGGAGTTTATGGCGGTGGAGCATAACTCAAGAGTGAGAGCATTGAGCTGATCTCAGCTGAATATGATGTAATTATAACACAATGGGGGGATCATTTGAAAGGCCACAGGGATACTGAGACTTACATTCATTTGTGTTCAGCAGCTTCTCTTTCACCGACATGTATGTGATGCAACTTATTAGTAAGATTATGTTCTCTATCCATCTCCTTGTTTTTGTCTCTCCACCTGCCTGTCATGCTCTCTCTCTCTCCCTCCTTCTCAACCCAGGCAGATGGCCTGGGTTGAGAAGTTTATCTCAATAAACTAACTAATAACATCATCATTCAGGAACAATAACGCTCAATGATAACGTTTGAAGTCCAGTGAACCCTATATTGTGATGACATCACACAATCGATCTATTGAGAGCCTCTCAGTGTGTCGTGTTTGTGAGTGTTCATGTGTCAACAGCACCTAACCCACAGCTCTCATCGCTCAGATTACTCTGCCTGTGTTTACAAACAGCAGACGGCGATTGTCCTCTGCTTGTCCTCGTCCGTCTCGACACGAAGCTGAAGGAATGGCTGGGGGTTAAGCAACCAGAGAGGCTTTTGGGTTATATTTTCATCCGAGTGCAGCTGGAGGACAGGATCCATTTGTGGCCATGCAGCAAAGCCTGTAAAGACAAAAGCAAACAGACACACTCTGGACTCGCCTCCTTCTATCGAGGTTACTTCATGTGGTTTCACGTCTTTCTTTGAAGCTCACACCTCCTTTCCTTTGAACCCAACTCCAAGCCCGTCTCATACGTCCCACTCCTGTCCGTGCGGAGATGCGGCGTTCCCTCACGGCGCCGACAAGACGTATAGCATTGCATCTCGCTGCTTTCAAAAGGTGAGACATTTGTCGGAGAGAAGTGTCAGCTCTCCAACTACGGACATCTGGAGAATGTTAATGGAATCAACAGAAATCACATTTCTCTAGCAGCCACTGGCAGGAGTTCAGGGCTGGATGAGGAGAGATGCTCTCTGGAGAGCCGGAGCAAAAAGGAGGCGGCTGCGAGGCGATGACGGAGGACAGTTTGTGATATGAAGGGGCGTTCTCTTTCGTTTCTTTGACTGATGGCTCTGTTGTTTCATTAAAACCATTTTGCCCATGCACAGAGAGATTAGAAAACAGGGTCCACTGCATAACTGCAACAGCACTCAGAGAGAGAGAGAGAGGTTCGGGTCCACTCTGTGTTTTTATGTGTGTGTTTCATGCACCTTTTCAATGACTGAACGTGAGAGTGAGCCATTTGAAATTGTAACCTTTGACCTCTCAGTTTAAGGCCCTCTTAACTATGCTTCCCGTCCACTGGGAAAGTGTGTGTGTGTGTGTGTGTGTGTGCGCGGAATCGGATGCGTTTCCTGCTGCAGAGTCTCAGCAAAGTGACTGACTAGAAAAATAACGATAATGCCGGAGCAATGAGGTCAGCCAGAGGACCGCCACTCTCCGTCTGTCCCTCTCCCAGCATCCGACTGACCCACATCGCTCTAATGGTCAAAGCAGATTCTGGATTCTGATTCAAAACCCCTCCCCATCCCCACAGACAGAGCATGCCCCCCCCCCAAGGCCTGCATGCAAGCCACACTCTCCTCTCTCCCCTCCTGTCCACTAGGTTTATCATTGTGAAGCTGTCATTGTAAACACCATCAGTAAAGATATTTCAGGATATACCTACAATAAGATATATAGAAATATTTATGACCTTTTGTCCTACCTCCTACCTGTTTGTCCAAATATAGAGAAGGGGGAAAAAAGCTGACCACAAAGGAAGGAAGGCGAACAGAGAAATATCCAGATGAGGAAGGATGTGAAGAACAGGATGAGGTAGAGAAAGATCAGGGACACGTAGATGGTATTTATACCCTCATATTGAGCCAGTTAAAGGACCGACAAAGAGAATGACAAGTGTACATGCTGACATGACGGCGGGGATGAAGCCAGGTGGTTGAACCAGGCGGTGTGCAATCAGAAGAGGAGATGAGAAATCTTTAGGTAGCTGAAATCAAGTCTTCGGTATCTAAAGCAAAGTCTGACAGCAGGCAACAGAGAAGCGATGCCGCGGATCGTGATAGAATCAGATCTGTTATTGACGGCGGAGGCCTTCGGCCGATTCAGCACGGATGACGAGCAAGAAAGGGAGAGAAAACGATGCAGTTTCAAATGTATCTACATTAGCCTGGAAAAGGCTTGGGTGGGCGAGGGTCAAGCTATCGCCTTCCTGCCCTCGGGGGCTCCCACAGCTGCCATGTCCATCCCCAGCCAATTACCGTTTGGAAGCAGCCCTCCTTTCCCTCCGTCGTGCACACATCAAACACGCACCTCGTCTGACCATGAAACAGCAGGGGGGGGGGGGGGGGGGGCTGCAGTTGCCAGACATTCAACCCTTTTCAACTTGTAGACGCTCGAAACTTTCTGCCTTTGTAGTCGGTGGAGGCTTTCGTGAGATTCCAGACGTCGTGGGGCAAAGCTTGCAGACGTCACCGGCAGTGGTCAGATTAACGTCTTAAGGGTCCAGCAATGCTAAAAGTGGAAGCCAGAGGCCAATTCTTTGATCAGATTCTGTAGAATAGCACAACGCGCAACAGCCTTTTCATAGATGGAGACGACGGCGTATGGCAGGACTTTGAATGAAGGACAGAGGTCAATCATAACGGCCCGCGAAGGCAGCACAGAGTGCCGTAATCTGATTACAAGTTCACGACAGCTCCTCGGCGTCAGGCGGTGGGCGGCAGCGAAACAACAACAACAACAACGCATTATGAAATAAAAAGCTCAAGGCCCCCACTAACAGACTAATGTCATTGAGTTATCCCATAACTAGCTCAGCTAAATCCGCCGGCTGCACTTTGCTTAATGTGCAACAGCTGGTGGCAGCTGAGGCCCGCGGCAGCCGGTCGCAACCCCCGCCTACTTATGACCTCTCCTGGTTCCTCATCTGTTGCATCCTCCAAGAAAGTGACGAGTTAGGAATGATGCGCGGTTTCTGGTATGTAGATTGTCCACAGTTTATCATATCCAAACCTGCCCCCCCCCCCCCTCCCAGAGGAGAGTCGTGGTCTGGTTGTCATTAAACTAACCCAGACTCCGGGTGAAGTATTTACGGTGGAATCAGCATGCTCTCTGTGGAACGTTATGAGAGTTCAGTGGGTGGATCAGTGCGGGGGGGGGGTAACCCTTGTATGAGACTGGAATTCGTTCTCAGCTTAAACTGATTTTGCCAAAACCTCAAGCAAATGCATTGAGTGTTCCCACTGAACGCACAGCCTGGCCTCGCTTTACTCACCCAAGTTGTAATTGCTCTTTTTGTCAGACATTTTTCAGCTCATGAATCATGCTTCTTCACCCAATTAGCATCGGCCAGAGAGAATTCACTTCTCGCTGTTTTCTATCGATTTGCATGTAATCTCATCGCACGAAAAAAAAATTGGTGTGAAGACACCATTAGAGAACCCTCAAAGATTGAATCAATGTGATTACCATTTGCTTATTTTAGTCCACTTACTGCTGATTACTACGGATCACCAGGATTTCCATGACCTGGATGAATTAGAATCTACAGTCGGAATGGAGAAGACACTGATTTTAAATATCTTTGTTTATCTGTGCAAAAATATAAATAAATGCAGAGGTTTGCGTCAGGAATGGCATCCGGTGTAAAAATGTACCAAATTGAACATGCAAATCGGCTTAAATAAGAAAGTCATATCGGATCGGTCGAGGCCCGGGTTAACAGCGACCGCCAGCAACGTTGTTAACCCATGGGACGCTGCTGGAAATTTGATTACCGTATGTCAAAGACAGAGATGAAGAAGAGGAGGAAAACGGGTGCATACGTAGTGAGGGAGGACATGAGAGTGGCTGGTGTTGGGGAGGACGATGCAAAGGACAGGGTGAAGTGGAGACGGTTGGTTTGCTGTGGCGACCCCTCACGGGACAAGCCGAAAGCCCAGTAGTAGATTATCTGTGCAAAGCCTACTGAATATATAAACAAATTGTAAGAAGCCTTTGTGACTCCTAACAAATGTTCTGATGAAGGCCACCCGAGCCAGCGTTACCTGGAGCTCAATTATAACGAGGCAAACACAGAGCGAGTGTGTGAAGCAGGTCAAGGTCTCCTTGACATCCACCAGCCTTTTCACAGCCAAACATCGAGTCCCTTTCACAGTCTCTTAGGAGGAACTGTCGGGCTTCATCGCTCTGCATAGAATTATGAAGGCGGAGCGCAGCGGCGGGTCTACTTCCTCTCGCTGTCTTCAGACAACCGCCAGGTTACTGGAGGTTACTTTGATTCAAACGCCAAGGGAACATTCCCAGTGAACTACATCGCAGTTGTCATGGCAACCACTTAGACCTTTGCCATTGATGCCGATGCTCAGGAGAGCAGGGTGAGGGCAGGAGGAGGATCAAAGGGGCTGACGTGGAGTCAGGGAGACAATAATGACAAGAAGTGAATAAATATTTAATGTAATGTGACCATTAATTTTTTTTTAATCATGCAGTGTCGCTTTGGGCTTTAAACAAATCCATTTTTCTGGGAGGCTGTCTTGCTCAGTAGAATCCTGGTTAATTCATGGACGGAATTCTGTTTTGGGACTTTATGTGAAGAACTCAACTGATGCACAGATGAGACGTGCGCTCCACGTAGACGTGTGCATGTGCACCATTGAGATGCAGAGTCGCAGCTACGCACGTCACCATCGCACCCCCCGTGCTGGACGCCCTCCTCGCATTCTCTGCCTTCCAAATGTTCCTCATCACAGTGAAAATTACCTTTGAGTCTTCCTCCTCCATCTGTTCTATCGGTTTGATTTCTTCCACTCTCTTGCACACACACACACACACATGCATATTTCACTGAGCCTTGGCACAAGCGCACCACTCTAACCTCCCCTCAGACAGGGAGCTACAAGATTAATCCATTTGTATCGCAGGAGAGGGGGGGGGGGGGGGGGGTTGAGGAGGAGACTTTTTGGAGTTAGCTTTAATTTGACTGAGGCTTCATTGTATCTTTTACACTGAAACGGTGGGGCCAAACACGAAGGAGTGAGCGCCCCCCCCCCCCTCCGGTGACACTGTGCAGCTTGCTCGCCGCACAGTGTCAAACTCAAGACGTCTCGGAGGCGATAGGAGATGATGCACGCTGATGAAAGGGAACGTGCTCCACGCCTCCTGGGAGCGGGCCGAGGCCGTAGCGCGGCTGTGCTTATCTGCATGACGTTGTATCTGAGCGTTTGGGAGAGGAGGAGCAGGCGGGGAGGTTAGTCACGCCGGCAGATTCCATCCTGAGAAAGGATGGCTCCACTACCGCTGGCACGGAATTTGTTTAGGGGAATGTGTAACGCTCCAGAGAATTACAGCCACCAGCGGTCGGACACCGTCTGTTTGGAATCCGACAGCGCCTGGACTGGCTAACATCCTCCCGGTGTCACTGAAGCGTTCCTCTGCGTTTCGCTTGCTGGAGGGGCCCAGGTCAAAGCCAAGATGGCATCTTTTCCATTCATTGCAGCCCCCCCCCCCCCCAAGGCCATGCATCAGGCCCAACAGTCGCTCGCTGGCTTGAAGCGCCAAACTGGTTCAGTCCTAATAAGGCCTTCCAGCTTTGTGGTTGGAGAACGGGCAAAGGAGGCGTGTCTATAGGTGGGAACTTTAACGCACGCCGTGTTTATGTCCGGCTGTGAATACCGATGCATTTCAGCTTCATCCTCGCTCCACGCCAAACCACGATTACCCATGACAACCGCATAAATTAAAACCAAGCCTACACTTTAAGCTATTTATTATCAGCCATCAATCCCGTCAACCTCTGATAAACTATTCCTCCATCTTTACATCCAGGCTGCTGGAATGTAAGACGGAGATGGTTTTCATCATCATCAGCATAGTTTCATATTCAAGGAGAACATCTGACACCCTGGAATGTTTTAGGATCGAGAGCCTTTTGGGCAAATGCTTGACAGAAATGAGAAGGGGAGCTGCCCTATTATTAGCCACGCCCATCACACAATGCAGCCGCAAATCATGACACCAAATAGCCTTGATAGTGGAGCAATGCTTTGCTTGCCATAAAGAACTCGCTACCATCCCTGGGGGGGGGGGGGGGCAATTCACACCATCAGGCTGCAGGAATTTAGACCGCAATAGGAATGTGATCACATTTCTCCTGTTGTTCATTCGCCCCAGCGGTCTGGTGTGACCAACGACATCGATAAAGAACCAGCGATGTCGATGGACGACCAGCGAAGTGCGACGTTCGGGGTAAGCGCGATCGTAAAGCTGCAAAAGCTGACTGGAGGTCAATGCTCGCTCACTGGGTGAGACTCCAGGAGTGGGGGGGCTCAAACTGGAGTCTCCTCACCTCTGCCTGCTGTTTGAGGGCTGCAGGTGACAGCACACACACAGTTAACCAAAGCATCCCACTTCAAATTGCAATCCTGCATGGTCTGATGAATAAGCATTTAGTCTCGTCTTTAGCTTTGAAGACGCCTCTCACCCCCCCTCCCCCCCCCCCCCCCCCCAAGCTGCAAGTCTCCATTATTCCACATCTGAGCCATGAATATCTCAAAAGAGCGGGACTTAAATAACCCAAACGCCACACGGCGCCCCGTCCCCTGAATTATTTCACAACTCACAGAGACCTCCGCGCCAACGACGACCCACCGCAGGTTCACAGGGAGAAGTCGTCGTGCTTTCAAGCCGCGCTTATGCAACCATGTTTTGACAGACTGGGGAGGATGCAGAAGAGAATTTGGGGGGGGGTCACAAGCGCAACACGCTGTAATGATGCTCCATGACAACACAGCTGCATTGGCAGATGGATAAAATGCTAAACTGGAGCGGAAAACCTAACCGAGTCGGGTTGGAGAAGAAAGTCACGTCTCGCCGGGAGGACGTGCACGTTGTTCTTCTGGACATGCAGTTCTGGCTATAAGAAATGTCTCTGCAAACACGTGACCCCAAC